>NC_090055.1:17436534-17706534 GCF_038355195.1 Osmerus mordax
CCTTGACTCGGTTCCTGCGAGGCAAGACGTTCCGTGGAGAACACTACATTTTCCTGACATTTACTGCTCATCTGCCTTTCATTGTGGCACTGTACCACAGTTAAGCCAAGACAAGTCTATAAATAAATTCAAGTATAAAGGGCAACATAATTCAAATTTAAACGTCCCTCAGATCTCAGCGTTGTGA
Organism: Osmerus mordax; assembly: GCF_038355195.1. Lineage (NCBI taxonomy): Eukaryota > Metazoa > Chordata > Actinopteri > Osmeriformes > Osmeridae > Osmerus > Osmerus mordax. The sequence goes on from NC_090055.1 coordinate 17,436,722, forward strand.
AATCGCCACAGCAATAGAAACTAGACGGAAAGTATGTCTCTTGAACAGCAGAAAACGACCTTCGTTATGTGTACTTCTCATACCAGTCCGACCCTACATGATCCCTCAGTGAGTCGAGAGCCACATGGAAGAAGCCAGGAAAAGCTCCTTAAACAGCCAACCCGATGTGAATGTCAAACCCTTTCATTGATTTCTCGAGGACACACTGCGTAGCATGCTGTTCCAGTGTCCGGTCACCACAGAGAGCCTCGCTGTTTTGTCATCTTTTATCACCCTCCTTCCTTCAAGTCCCCTCTCACGTCCTGCCTCGGTCGTTTTGTGTGTGTGCTACCTGCATGCTCCCTGTGTGACGGAAGGTTGACTGGAATGTTCCTCTCTCTTCTCCCTGTCTCTCCTCTCCGCAGTCAGACAGATGTTTCACGTGCTAACACGTCTAGAGTGTCCCGCTGGGCTGAAAGGTAAGACCTCCATAAGGTCGTATTGATTCCCACGCCTTCGTCCCGCAGTACATGTAGGTCTGTGATACCCTTAAAGACTTCAGGAGACTGTATATTTGTACTCGCTGTGTTTTCGTTTTTTTTCCTTCGGGCGGGGAGGGGAAGGGGGGGTCGGCTCGGGGACAGCGCTCAGGACAACAGTGCGTCCAAGTCTCAATAACAATTTGCTATCGGAAAAGCAATGACTTCTAAATGGCACTGTTGGTTTGCACTGAAAGCTGTTTTTTTGTGGGGGTCGTTTTTCAGTTGTATTTCTTTTGATGGTGACAGAGAGAGACAGGAAAGGCAGGGAGAGAGAGAGAGGGATGACATGCAGAAAAGGTCCCAGACCAGAATCGAACCCGGGCCCTAATAACCCAGCCCATATGATACATGCTCTACCCGGTTCCTTGCTCTGCTGGTTACTTGGCCCAGGGTGCATACAGTCTTCCATGACCATCCACACACTCAATATGAAACCCACAGATGTCCTTCACAGTCTGCAAGGTGGTGAGACGTGACTGTCCCGCACATGCAGAAGAGCCCCCTCTGCCCAGTCTCGGTGTACCTGTGTGTTGTTTCAGTCAACACATATCCACACAGAGCCACACAGCTAGTCAAGCCCAGGATGGAAAAACTCCGGTTATATAACCCTCCTTGTTACTGAATATCACACGTAGTCAGAGCCAAGAGCTCAGCCGGGAAAATCAGGGCACCTGTGCAACCATGACAGTCTCTTCGGTTACTTAGTGGAAAAATCGCGTCTGGGACGATAATGCCGTTTCTTTTCCTTCTCTCTTTCTCTCTCTTCTTCTTGCTCTCTCTTTTTCCTCCACCATTCCCTCCCTGTCTCTGTCTCTCTCTCTCTTATACATTCTCTCTTTTCCCTCTCTGGCTCTCTTCGCTCTCTATGCCTGTCTTTCTGTCTCTCTTATTTAATCTCTCTCTCCCCCCTCTGTCTCTCTCCTCTCTCTATCTATGTATCTATCCTCCCTCTGGCTCTCTCCTCTCTCTATCTCCATTTCGGTCTGTCTGTCTCTCTCTCTCTCTCGCAAGCAGACACAACAGTGGCCCATACCCTGGGCGTCCCCAGGTCGTCGTGAGCGCCCCCACCACCCCGGTCCACCGTGTTACCGCCTCCCCGGCCTCCACCCCCGACACCAAACCAGACAGGTCAGCTCCCACATCCACCTCCAGGGGACTCGGGGGCCGTCTCCAAGGCAACCTTTTTTCCCGAGACAACCCAATGAACATAGGTAATGCATGGTTTCAGCCGTATTTGTGGTTGACGGGGGGGGGGGGTGTTTGCTGTGTCCAGGCCTGCCTTGGGGGGTCTGCTCTCCTCCTCCTACAGACAGCACCAGGAGTCGCTGGCTGCAGAGAGAGAGAGGAGGAGGCTGGAGAGGGAGGAGCGTCTGCAGAGGATCGAGAGGGAGGAGAGGAACCGCTTCAAGTGAGAGCTAGCATGCACCCTCGCTTGTCTCGAAACAACAGGGAGGGGTGGAGTTCAGTGGCGGAGCTTTTAACTGCAGGCCACAGGTTCAAATCCACCCTGAATGTTGCTTTGGATAAAAAGCATTTGCTTAAGGTTTTTTTTTTTTTTTACATTCAGACCGCTCCCCTCAAACAACAAGGATGGGTGTAGTTCAGTGGTTCAGCTTTTGACTGTAGATCAAGAGGCCGAAGGTTCAAATCCCCCTGTATGTCGCTTTGGGCTTTGGGCTTTGGATAAAAAACATGCATCCCACCCATCTCCAAACATTGTGGCTTCCAGGCATTCATCTTGTCAGGACTTTAGATCCACACTCAACCACGAACTGAAAACAGATAGATTATGCCTGTCTGAATCTCTTCACAAGGTTATTATTGGTATTGACTGCGTTTAGTCTGTTTTGTCTGGGATTGGGAGATCGAGGCATGTAGGCCCGTGTTATTTACATTTGACAGTTCATTCATTTAGCAGACACTTTTATCCAAAGTGATACAGGAACACAAATAGTGCATGTTGTAAGTAGAGCAGATGTCAAGGATCACAATTGCACCGTTCTAACAGTATTTCGGTGGTTAGAGCCAAAGAACAGTCTGTATTTGACCAGACAGTGCAACAATGATGTTATCAAATGTTTGCGACCGACTGGGAGCTATCAAATGTTATCAACTGACTGAGAACTGTTTACAAACTGAACAGGCAGGTCTCTTCTGATTATGGTCATCGGAAAGGCACTATAGCCCAGCAGACACTTGGTCTCTGCTTGGTCTGTTGGCCATATAAAGATCCCTGGAGCTCATGGAGAGGATGGGTCTGGGAACAGGGTTGTTTTATGTCTTTTTAAATTTACGCAGTCTATTCTGTATAGCCTCTCCGTTACTATAGCCTAGCTTTAGTATCGTAGAATGTAAATGTAAATCTCTTTTTCTCTCCTACTGTATCTCTCTCTCTCTCTCTCTCTCTCTCTCTCTCTCTCTCTCTCTCTCTCTGTCTCCCTTGCCCCCCCTCTGAACGCTGACAGTCGGGATTACGTGGACAAGCGCGAGGAGGTGAGGCACGCCAGAGAAGAGAGGTAGGTCTGCTTCCGAGAGCCGACACGGTTCATGCGTAGAGAGGTAGCACGCTGTCTCCAGCGATAGAGATACGGCGGATACACGATTGAGATACAATGACCACACGATTAGAGACTCAGAGAGGCTCTAGGTTGTCAGCTTTTTGGGAATGGCTAGCAGATGTCTGTAGCTTGCAGATGCCGCCCCGGGCTGAGTTATAGGTGTCAGGGCCTCTCCAGGCCTGCTCTGCATTAAGACCTTTAAGAAGGGAACAGGACAAGGTGTGTAATTGCTTCTTGGCACGGGTCTGCCAGATAAGGAAGGCTGTGTGTGGGTGTATGTACGTGTGAGTGTGTGTGCGTGCGTGCGTGTGTGCATAAAATACCATATTTATACTTGAGAGCATTTAACGCATGAATCATTTGTTATTTTTTCCCCTGTTATGCTATGTGGATTTCCTGTAGCATACCACTTGATTGAATGGGGTGTGCAGCATAAATCAAGATAAGCAAAAGCCATTAAAAAGAGACATGTGCTGGTGAAGATCTATCCAACACTCAGCCTGAAGGAGTTGTCAGGGATGCTTCACAAACACTTGGCCACCGTTTCAGGGAGGGAATGAAATTCTTCTTGAAATATTTCGAACCCCATTTGACTTCAGTCCACATGTGTGACGTAACATCCATTACGGAGATGCCTGAAGATGGCACCTGGCTGATGTGTATCCCTCCTGCCCACAGGTACAAGAACGTTGAGAGGCTAGCGTCGGAAGAGTTCGAGAGAGAGCGCCCGCGGGCGCCGACGCGAGGGCGCACGGAGATCACGCTGTGCCTGAGCTCCAACCCCGCCAGCCGCGCCCCCTCCCGCTGTGTCACGCCCTCCTCCGTGGCCAATCAGGAGGAGCCCTCCCCTAGCCCGCCCCAGACACAGGGTAACACCATCAGACGACCGTTCACCCTCCCTCCCGGTTCACTGCCCTGTAGAGAAGGCAGACCACCTGGTTGGCATCTGGCGTTGGTAGAGTAGCCCTGGTCATCAGGGAAGTCAGTGCCCAGATGACATCCACAATGAGGGGTGGGAAATTAGAACATTGAGGGTGATTTACATGCGAATTAGAATCCACTGACTCGAGGCCAACAAATTGCCTCATCGGTAGAGAACGAGTCCAAGGGGATCCATGGGATTTGAAAAATCACTGTGGAAATATCTGGGCGACAGGGCGGATATGGATATGGGCGTACAGTACGGTGGATGGATCGTCTTTTGGGTGCCTCAGACGCGTCAGTCTTGCGGCTGTATTGCTCAGCTGAAGGAAACTGGTCGGGGTGAGGCTGTGGAGGGGAGAAAGGGAAGCCGAGGCCCGGTGATTTGTATGCGATTGTGGTGCGGGCTTTCCTGTGGTAACCAAAGGGCGGCAGACTCCCATTATGAGGCTCCGTTGACATCCTGCAGGAAGAGAAAAGGTGTGGTGGACTGGACTGGACAGCACCACTAACCATAGACCTTCAGTTTCCCACAGGCTCAGACATGTAGAAACATTTCATTGTGCCGGCAACTTCCACAAAATAGGAGGATTTTATTTTATTTTATTATCGAACTCAGATCCTCCATTTAAGTAAAAGTGTGAGATCCGTTTGTCGTATGCACAATGAAACAAGTAACTCTGGCCAATGAGATTATTAAGACAACGTAAGGCAATAACCACGCAGTAGGCATAAAAATACATAAAGAAAAATATGTATATATAAATATATATAGATTTATTAAATAAAATACTGGCCAAAAAGTATTTGGCTTAATGAATGGGTGAATATCTTTGTTTTAAGTAGTTCCCGTCACAGTACAGAACATTATAATGTGTTGCAGGAGTACATCAATGTGACAGTTGATTAGTTTGATAGTACACATGCTTTAGGAGCGGAAAGTGAACTGAGCGTGAACTGAAAAATGCTGATTCGTGACAATTTACCATGCCAATGAATAGTGTCAGGAAGCAATTTCGCAGTATTTAGATTCTAAACAAGATCACTTCTCAAGCTCTGTCTGACAATATTAAGGCATACAATCGAAATCCCTAATGTAACACTTTTGTTGTGTCTTGCTCTCTGTTCCAGGAACCGAAAGAGACTTAGAGCCAAGCCTTGACACCGTGACCCGAACCAGAAGTCCAGCGCCAGAGTTAACAGTACCAGACCCTCCCCCAGAACCTCCCTCGGAGGCACCAGACGAGACACAGGCGCCAACCGAGACAGAGGCAGAGGCGGAGGCAGAGTCGGAGGCAGAGAGTGAGGACGTGGCTGAGGCTGAGGCAGAACAGGGCAGGGGTGTAGAGGCAGAGACAGAGCAACAGACAGACGTAGGCGCGAAGGAGGTAGCAAGAGAGGAGGGAGGAGAAAGGGCGGAGGTAAAGATAGAGCCAGAGGATGAGGTGGAGGTGGAGGAACAGGTAGAGGAAGGGGGAGAAGAGGAGGTGGAAGTGGAGCCAGAAGGAGTCGAGGTGGAGTTGGAGGAGGAGGAGAGGGAGCCGGCGCTGGGGCGAGAGGTGGAGGACAGCGTCTCGCTGAGTGAGAAGGAGAGGCAGAATGAGGAAGTGAACGAGAAGGACAACTGCTCCGCCTCCAGCATCTCCTCGGCCAGCAGCACGCTGGAGCGCGAGGAGCGTGAGGAGAAACTCAACAACGACAACGAAGCAGGTAGGAGAACCCGGCCATAAAAGCGCCGTCTCATTTTCGACCCCCTAATCCACCCCACTCACGTCTTGATGCACCCACCTGCAGTCAGAACGCGCGAGTTCTGCTTTGTTTGGATGTTAAATGTCTATTGCTGCGTTGCTACTCCTTCCCACTCCCTCTGTGTCTCCCTGGCTGCAGGCCAATGGAAGCAGAGCATCAAGGAGGCAGACAAGAACGACGAATGCAGCAAGATCCTCAACAGCAAGCGCTTCATGCTGGACATGTTGTACGCCGCCAGTAAGACGCCCAGCGAGGACGAGGAGAAGGCCGGCGAGACGGAGACGGAGAAGAACGAGGAGGACCAGGACTCGTCCGTGGCCAGCCTGGCCAGCAGGATCTCCACGCTGGAGGCCAACCGGCAGGCGCGGGACGAGAACATGAAGAAGATGGACGTCCAGCACCTGGACAACCAGGGCAGCGTCCGAGCCGTGGCCGAGAAGTTCGGCGACCTGGTCAAGGGTCTGGGGTCTCCACACGACCTGGAGGCGTCAGAGAGGCAGCAGCAGGTACTGCAGCCCGACAAAGCGCCCCCGCCGGCCCCCTCCTCCCCCTTGCCCCCTAAGAAGGAGTCGGACTACATCTGGGACCAGCTCATGGCCAACCCCAGGGAGCTGCGGATCAAAGAGCTGGACTTCACCGACCTGGCCGACGAGGATGACCTGGACATCCTGGACGTGGACAGTGTCATGGGCTCCAGCGACCTCATGGCCCCCCCGCCGCCTCCGCCCTGCAACGCTGCTCTGCCCCCGGCCCCACCGCTGTTCGGGTGCCCCCCACCCCCTCCTATCCTGGGCATGAAGATGGCCCCCATCCCTCCCCCACCCTTCATGGCTCCAGCCCCTCCACCCCAGCCCCCGCTTAACTCCCCCCAGCTCGGAAGAGGGGAGCCCCCTCTCTTCCAGAAGAAGAAGAAGACCATTAGATTGTTCTGGAACGAGGTTCGGCCCATGGACTGGCAGTATAGGAACCATAAATGCTGCAAAGAATCTCTGTGGTCCAAACTGGAGCCGGTCAAACTGGACACGTCAAAACTGGAGAATCTCTTTGAGTCCAAGTCCAAGGAGCTGCCAGTCACCAAGGTAGAGATTACTTTATAACATGTTTTCTTCATGTCGTATTTTCTGTCACAACTGACTCGAAGCCGTGACAAAAACGAGAGGCGACACATGGGGAATTGTAAGGAGTAACAAATTAGATATATACTAACAGACAGTGGCTATCCAAAATCAGAACTACAGGGAGTGTGTGAGTGAGACACCACAAAAGTAACCACGCAAGAGACCACAAGAGACAGAGCAGTCAAAAACTAGGGGAACACACCGTACACTATTTGCTTGGGCAGCATTTCCGAGAATAGCAATCGAAAATGTACCACATCTTTAGCAGAAAAAGCTAAGTTGACCCTCAGGTGTGTTCTGTAACAGTCAAAGCTGGCGGTGGAGTTGTTTTCTTTTTTTCCTGTTCATAATTCAGTATTTCCTGCTGCGTTTTCTATTTTGGGTACACATGTGTGCCTGTTTAGCCAGCGATGCATATGCAGGCTTCAGGCAGGCTCCATCAGACAAACATTTGGTGTGCATCGTGACTCTGGGTTGAGCCCATCTGCTGTCACCAGAGGTTGTCTCCTGCCTCAACCTGCAGAAGAACGCAGGTCTATTTGAAACAGATTGTTTTCGGAATATGGGTCAACTCCATCGCATCTCGGAGGGAGACAGCATGATGGAGTGCCATGGACTGACTCCTTAATACCTTTTAAACCCCATCAAAGGTGCAGCCTGTCTTTTATAAAGCACACTCTGTCACAGAGAGACCCAGCCAGGAGAACCCCTCGAGAGCAGATGAGCCTACCCCACATATAGATCAAGTCTCTCATTGTAAAAGTTCATAGACAGTATCAGCCAGATGATATGGCTGTGCCTGACTCTTAACAGGTCACCTACAGTACAAGGTAGATTCTTAAAAATAAAGATGAACTTTGCAGGTCAAGTCTAAAAAGTTATTTATTTTTGGAACCTTTTCGACCCTCTCAGAAAGCAGCCGTCGATGGGAAACGACAAGAGATCATAGTCCTGGATTCCAAACGGAGCAATGCCATCAACATCGGTCTGACTGTTTTACCCCCACCCCGCACCATCAAGACGGCCATTCTTAATTTTGATGAGTACGCGTTAAACAAGGAAGGCATTGAGGTAAGCTGCAACAGTATGGCCGTACAGTGTTCACGGATGGTTATAGTGTTAACATCCAGAGCTTCTGGAAGGTAATGGTTTTGTGTGTGAGCCAAACAGATGTATCTGTCCCCGGCAAATTTGTTTTCACCGTTCTCTCCACAGTTAATCTGTCATGTCGAATAATATGCAGATTTAAACCAGAATGTTCTTTGAGGAAATGGAATGGCTGCCTTCCTAGCTGCTTCGTGCTAGAGATACATAGCTGACTTGGCAAACCAAAAGACATTCATCTCAAACGTATCCAAAATAAGCCTGGTTTCACTGAGGACTAGTTGACCCAGTCTACCGAAAACACGTGCCTTGTGCATTTCCGCATTTGATTTTTCACCAAAAAAAAGCTTTCAATTAGTGTGGATTGGCCACAGTGTGGTCTTGTCCTCTGGTCTCCCAGCTGGATGGCTGTTTGTTTGGCTGCCCTCATGTAATTAATCACCAGGACGATTAAAGGTTAGCAACACATGCATATTTTAAGGTAGTTTTCAAACCATAATATAGACCTTTGGTGGACTTCGGATCTGCAAATAATGATTAATGTTGCATCCCGTTGGCCTTACGTAATCTGTATTTTTCAATCCTCTACCATGGAAACATTTTTACCAGAGAGGAGTTTACGTAGCGCTCTTCCTCCTGTGTCTGGAAGGGTTTTCTCACAGACAATCCCAGCGAGGTTCACATGTCACGCAAGGTTGTGAATGAATCGTGGAGAGAGAAAAAACTAAACCTAAAACTGGAAACAATTTGTGTTTACCATTTCGATGAATCACCTCTGACACCGTTTCTATCGGGTCTATGACATACTGTATCCCAGTGTAAATACACTCGATACTTGTTTGCCTCCCCATTGACTGTCTCCCATCTCCGTACCTCTCTCCCACCTCCCATCCTCTTCCTAGAAAATCCTGACAATGATCCCGACGGAGGAGGAGAAGCAGAAGATCCAGGAGGCCCAGCTGGTCAGCCCCGACGTGCCCCTGGGCTCAGCCGAGCAGTTCCTCCTCACCCTCTCCTCCATCACCGAGCTGTCCGCCCGCTTGCAGCTCTGGGCCTTCAAGATGGACTACGAGGTCATGGAGAAGGTCAGCTCATCTCCTTTTGTTTGTTTTGGGTCTGGATGTGGATCGCTCTCCTTCGAGGGAGGGCCGGAGCCCCCGTCATGGCTCACACGGCCTTGATGGAGTCTTGGCTGCACCTGATGCGGACATATCTTCACGTTCCTTCTTCTGTTGCGTCTTGTTATTCTATGTATTCTATCCTCAAACGGGTCCTCTACTTCCTGGGTGCCTAAGGGGCCTGACTTGATTGGATGTCACGCTCTTTCAGGAAGTGGCCGAGCCCCTGCAAGACCTGAAGGAAGGGATGGACCAATTAGAAAAGAACAAGACCCTACGCTACATCCTGTCCACGCTCCTGGCCATGGGCAACTTCCTCAACGGCACAAACGTGAGTAGCCATCCGGTGGGCTGGCCCGGGGCGAGGAGAGATGGCCATCCCTTCCTCCCTTTCCGTGTGCCCCCGCACCCCCACCCCCCGCTAAGCACCCGCCATATTTACTTGGCAAGTGAAACAGTGGTCTCTCTGTGTGTTGAGGAATGTGCTGTGTGCTGCCTTGCTGTCTGACTGAGGAGAGAGAGATAGAGAGAGAGAGAGAGAGAGAGAGAGAGAGAGAGAGAGAGAGAGAGAGAGAGAGAGAGAGAGAGAGAGAGAGACAGAGAGAGAGAGAGAGAGAGAGAGAGAGAGAGAGAGAGAGACAGAGAGAGAGAGAGAGAGAGAGAGAGAGAGAGAGAGAGAGAGAGAGAGAGAGAGATATGTTTATGTGTGTGTCTGTGTTTCTATGTCTGTGCGTGTGAGAGAAAAACAGTGAGAGAGAGAGAGAGAGAGAGCGAGAGAGAGAGACAGAGAGAGAGAGAGAGAGAGAGAGAGAGAGAGAGAGAGAGAGAGAGAGAGAGAGAGAGAGAGAGAGAGAGAGTGAAGATAGGGAGATAGAACAAGAGAACTTATCCTTGGAGATATGAGAGCTAAACATGCAAGTGGGAAACATGATGCATCAAACAAGTGGGTCATGAAAATAATGTCTGTGTTTATATTTTACGGTAAACCATTTAAAACAGGCAAAAGAACAAAGCAAATCCGGTTAAGGATTATGTCTTTCTGGACATGCTGTTCTCTTTTTTTAGCTCTGTGAAAAATTGGCAGGTCTGCAGTTGATTGTGGTTTCTGATAATCATGGCCTAATGAATCTGGATCACTGTTAAACCACTCTATTGAAGCTCTTTTTCTTTGTAAGAGATCCTGCTATCCAACATAATAATACCATGGAATCTTGTTGTGGTACAAATCTGTGACCTGGCCAAAACGGAAATTGACTGCAATTTGGACCTCATTTTAAAGTCTCTGAACTTCTGCCATGAAATTGTATCATTATGGTGTGTGCGTGTGTGTGTGTGTGTTTGTATCCAGGCTAAGGGCTTTGAGCTGAGCTACCTGGAGAAGGTTCCGGAGGTGAAGGACACGGTCCACAAGCAGTCCCTGCTGCACCACGCGTGCTCCATCGTGGTTGAGAAGTTTCCAGACAGCTCCGACCTATACTCTGAGATAGGAGCCGTCACTCGTTCAGCTAAGGTTCGACTTCAGCAGCACGTATCCAACACAAATTCAATTACGCCAACCTAGCTAGTGTCTGGCACGGGTTAACGGACGCAATCTAGGAAGTCAGTTGGCTGAGCGGTGAAGGAATCGGGCTAGTAATCCGAAGGTTGCCAGTTCGATTCCCGGTCATGCAAACTGACGTTGTGTCCTTGGGCAAGGCACTTCACCCTACTTGCCTCGGGGGAATGTCCCCGTACTTACTGTAAGTCGCTCTGGATAAGAGCGTCTGCTAAATAGATGCTAGGCTTCCTAAAATATTCCATCGGCAGGGCAGTCCAGTAGCTCCCCGGATAAGTGTACGTGTCATGTAGGTTGAGGGGTTACCGCAGTTACCTGGGTACAAAGTTGCTTTGGTTCACCTTGGCCCTTTGCTGTGTGCCTTCCATTCTCTCTCTCTTTTCTCTCTCTCTTCCCTGCCTTTTGTTGTCACTGTCCAATGAAGCATGAATCATGGTCACTTTGGCAGCTTTGGTAAACACAAATATGAGCAGTAGGGGTTGCAAGTAGTACCATCTGTGTTGTTCCCCGCTAGGTGGACTTTGACCAGCTACAGGAGAATCTGAGCCAGATGGAGCGAAGGTGCAAAGCATCCTGGGACCACCTCAAGGTCATCGCCAAGCACGAGATGAAACCGGCACTGAAACAGAAAATGTCGGACTTCCTGAAGGACTGCGCAGAGAGAATCATAATCCTAAAGATCGTGCATCGGAGGATAGTCAACAGGTTAGACCAAGTCTCACAGAGCAATGTTGCTGAAGTTGTAAACATATTTCAAGCAGGTTATAAACTTGGATAATCTGAATTATGCAAAACCAAAGCACCAGTCTATCTGTACTATGAATCTTGGTGGGGGAGGGTCTAGCTCAGTGCTAGAGCATTTGACTGCAGGTTAAGAGGTCACAGGTTCAAATTCCCCCACCTTATGAACACTGTTTTGAATAAAAAGCATCTGCTAAAATAAATATTTCACTCTGCATCACATGACATCTGGCTGTGCTTGGTGAGGGTATAATCTAGACCTGACCATCTCTCTGTCTCCAGGTTCCACGCCTTCCTGTTGTTCCTAGGACACCCGGCCTACGGCGTGCGGGATGTGAGCGTCCATCGCTTCAGTAAGATCCTCAGCGAGTTCGCCCTGGAGTACCGGACCACTCGCGAACGGGTCCTCCAGCAGAAGCAGAAGAGGGCCAACCACCGCGAGAGGAACAAGACCAGGGGGAAGATGATCACTGACGTAAGCGCTCCATCCAGCACAATGCTCCCCGGGTTAGAAGCTCTGAAGACATCAACCTTTGACCCTCTCTCTCTGGGGCGTCATGCCGTTGTAGTCTCTCCATCATGGTTGATATTCTTGAACTCAAATCAAAAAACCCTCGACCTGGTTCAATCCCCTGGAATGTGGCTACTCCAGACAGCACATTCTTCTGTAATGACATCAGCATTGTTCTTCAGGGTCCAAACATATAGTTGGTTACTGTAACAATAACCTGTGGGCTGTTTTCAGCGTATCCTGTTCTATAGCAGCTGTAGACTGAGGTCAAGTCAGACACCTCCCCCCTGAGTAGTCTAAATCCCTTTATCCCGCAGAGCCCTGCTCTCTCTCCCTCTGTCTCTCTCCATGTCTATCTCTCTCTCCCTCTAGCTCTCTCCCTCTCTCTTTCTCCCTCTCCCTCCCTCTCTATCCCTCTTTCCTATCCCTCTCTCTCTCCCCAGTGTGTTTGCCTTGGCGGGGCCCTGCCCCAGTTTAAGGGGACCCTAATTCAATCACTGTGTGAAAATTCAAACCTTTGCATGTCCCTTGTGGAGCAATAACAAGGCCCACACTGCGCCGTCTCTCCTCTTAACGAGGAGGAAGCGGAGATGAGCGGTCAGGGTCACAGGTCTGATTGTGGGTCCTTATGGAGGACAACGCTTGTGAGTTCCAGATCGCCATAACAACTTTTTCTTTTCCGTTGTGTGTGTCATCGTCCCCCCCATTTTCCTCTGAAGAGTGAGGATGAAGAGGATGGTGAGGTAGGAGTGCGAGAGGAAGAACGTCATCAGGTGCATGCGTCTTTGGACGGACTTGCTGTCGTCTTGTCGCTATGTCCATAACGAGAAACGAGCCCCCGGATTGCTCTGTTAGCTGGACTTTGTTTAATCTGGCCGGCTCTGGTTGGACATCGTGATTTGCTGTGATTATAGAGTACAGCTACCTACGCGTCAAAGCCACGTTGTTTGTTGTCTTTGGGTGCTACTGGAATGCAACTAACTCGTAACATGAGATTAGCATTACCATGCCGGGTGTGTGTGTATGCATGTGTGTCTGTATGCCTGTGTGTTTGTTTGTGTGTGTGTGTGTAGAAAGGGGCACATCTAGAGACGAGAAAGCGGCCCCCCAAATTCAAAGCAGCCCCAAGTGGGTCAGAGTCTGCAGATAAGCACGTCCACCCAGTCAAATCCAGAGTAGTGATTCTGACCGAGACCAGGATCGAATTACCGCTCTCTGCTCTCGATCAATACAAGATGACCTGCCCTGTCAACACAACTGTTGCAATACAGATGGCTGTGGCTTTTCATTGTTTGGGGTCAGGGTTCATAGGAAGGTCATCACATTAGACTACAGGCTGTATTGTCTCTGTGTACATGGAGCATATATGTATGTATATATATATACATACATATATGCTCCGAATATATTTGTATTTGAGTTATATATACATATAACTCAAATATATTCGTTTTCCATTTGTATAACAGGTTTGAGCTTCCGACAATTGTTTTCCGAATGCGGTTGATACCAGAGCATGGTGATAAATCTTAACAGCCAGCGCTCCAACAAAGTCTCTGTGCCTCTGTCTCTCCACAGAACGGAAAGTTCGGCGGCACGTCTCCGGAGGGCCACGAGAGCCCGCCCCAGGGCCTGCAGTACGCCGAGGACGCCGCGGAGCACGAGAACATGAAGGCGGTCCTGAAGAGCAGCTCGCAGGGCGGTGACAGTGGGTCGTCCACCGTGCCGGGCCTGCGCACGCGCAGCAGGGCCAACAGAGGTCAGTGTTGTCATCCTCCACACACGACACGCGGGACAACGCCAGCAGCACTCGGGTGCAGTTTTTCCCCCGCTTGAATTCCCCTATGTTTGGTTTTACTGGCTAGTGTGTGACTAGTGGGTGTGCAGTTTGAGGTGGGCCTAGCACAGACTTCCTTGTCGTGCTAGCCGTGTTATGCTAGCTACTTTGGTTTGACTGGCCCATACTGACCCTTGTCCACAAATGCCCTAGTAAACAGAGGGACAAACACCTCGTGTCGCTAGCTATCCCATACTTCCACGTGGGGGCTGTCACATGACTTCCATAGAAAATGAACGAGGGGAGAGATGTCGCCAGGCAATTTTTACCTCGAAACATTGTCGGTGGATTCCGCCCTTTAATCTCTGTCTGGATGTTCTAATAGATACTACTGACATTAAAAGTATATTCCTAACGCTAAAGTGTCACTCATAGTCTACAGAGAGTTCTGATTGGTCAATATGCGACAGCTCCAAGGTTTTACGCTGGAAAAAAACATCAGCAACAGTCTAGGGTGGGTGTCAGTGTGTCTGTCTGGTTTGGTTCCGCCAGGTCGCATCGCCCCGTGGTCCTCGGCGACCGACGACCCAGTGAACGGTACGGAGGCGGACACGGCGGACGAGATCATGGAGCGCATTGTCCGTTCCGCCACGCAGGGGCCCAGCCAGCGCACGCAGCCTCGCGAGAGGAAGAGGTCCCGGGCCAATCGCAAGTCATGTGAGCTGATCCTTCCTGAATCTTTCGTCCAATGGCAAAAGTGTTTTACTTGGGATAGGATTTAACTGGGATTTATCATGTAACGTTGTATCACGTTATGCGACGAAAGAAAACGCAATTAACAGTAATGTCCAGACTAATCCCTCTCTCTCCCCTCACCCCTTCTCTGGACACACAGTGAGAAGGACACTGAAGAACGGCTTGACTCCAGAGGAGGCCCATGCTCTGGGGCTGGCCAGTGGCTCAGAGATGCAGGTGTGACAAGGAGCTGGATCAAGCAGGACACACACACACACACACATCTGAGAATCCCACTGCCCCTCCCTCATCTCGCCGGCCGGCCAGCCAGCCAGCCACCCAACTGCAACAAGGCTGGCACCAACCCTGGCACTGCCTGGATGTGTGGATCTCACCTTTATGTTTAGACACCAGTGTGTGTCTCTTGATAAAGTTGGACAGAGACATGCTGAAAAGAAAAGTGTCCAGCGATACTAATTGTATCCAGAGACATGGAGGCCCCACATTTTGTTTCTGGTCAGCAAAGTGGTTCTGTGAGGGCAATGGCGGACTCTCCTACCCTCCACTTTCTCAGGTCCTGAGGGAAACATTCAAACCACTAAACTATGAGGTTTTACTTGAGTGCTGATTCAACACGCTGGTCCTATCAGGGTCAAGTGTAAATTTGAACATGGGTGTCGGGGACATGTTGGAGAAACGTCTCCGACTTCAAATGTAAAAAGCAAGTCTTAATCCCAGTGGGTTTGTGACCATGGCTGAGAGGTATTCCTGTCAACAGAGCGCTCTGGAGCCCCAATGTTACTTGGCTAAGTGAGTGCTTGAATAACTGTGGCCTTCAGCCTGAGCCACAAGGGCTTATCGCAGCGTAGAACTCCGTAGCTACGCCAACCCTCGACGAGAAACGTCTGAGATTGTGCAGAGCTTGGGTTGTCACCCGTGTGGTTTTAGCGATAACAAAAAGAAAATTGTGGTTGTATTTTCTTTCTCTTTTGATAGATTTGGCTCTGTGCACACAACAGTTATTCTGCTTCATTGTACTACTGTAGTAGTTTTGTCTAAAAGTACTTTTATGCTGAAGAAGGTGATCAGATGAGGAATATTTGCACTGGATGTAGAAGTTTGATTTTTAGAGAGGGAGTGATTAATCCTTGACACTGTCACACCACTCCGACATCCACTAAACATGTAAACAAACCATCCTGTATAACCAGCAACCAAGCAGTAGCACAGTTTGTCATAAAATAAAACTTCTTAAGGCAGTATCAAGATTCCATCTTCCATAGATTGAGCTCGGTTACAGTGAGTTGGAATTTGTGTTGGAGGAGGGATGAACTGGAATTTGTGGAACATGGCATGGTGTGTGGGAGAGGAATGTGGAACACGCTTTACGCTACGCGGAATTGAAACAGTGGATAAAAGGATTTTATGGAATGTATAATACAGTGATTGGCTTTGGAGTGAGCTGCAAGTTGACATGGGAGCAGAGTGGTTGGATAGTGCTGGGCCCAAGCTTACACATGTAATGCATACTGAATATCTAGCTTGAGCAAACCTACAGAATAAACACATGCTGCATGTAAGACACCAGGCAGGTGATCACCACTGATGCAGGTCATTAGTCCATAATTGACCACACTTATAATGTGACTGAGGTGTTAGAATTGAGAGAGTGGCTTGGTAGAAATTTGACCACTCATCACGTGAAAAAAATGAGTGACCTTTAATATTCAAGAAAAAAAAGTTCAACAAATATTTGTGTGTTGTTTTATAGAAATGATGAGCTGCAAATGAATGAGTGCCTTTTAGAGATGTCTATTTATTAAGCCATGTTCAGGGACATAATCTAGAGAATGTCACTGTGTGAAACTAAAGACATACAGCAAACAGAGCTTGGGGTAGCATTATCACCTAGACCAAGGACTTGGAACCATTGACCATTCAACAGCTGTCTTTTTTTTCATTCTCTTTAACATCCAGAAATCAGATCAACTATGTTCCATGGCAATTACATGTCTTCTACTTCCATGTAGTTTGTGGTACCAGTAAATAATTCAATATAAACATGATTTATTTTTATTTTATTAGGGCTAATAGCTAAATCCATCTGCCTTAATGTAGAATTAAGGCACGTACCTTATCTGAACTTTCCCACACTGCTGACTATCTATTGAGGTTCTTGGATCTAGTCAGACTTGTTTTTGTAATGGTCATTAGCAATTGTTTGAAAAGTTGTGAGATTGTTCTACAGTCACAAATGCCCACTGTGATGGAAGCATAGCCATTGTTGAGAGATTTTAAAAAATGATCAAAGTGCTACGTGTGCAGCACCTTGAGTGATTATCCACAACCAGCCGCAAAATATTTGCCACACACTTATGTCTATCTTGTGAGTACTTTCTGGCAACTTTGGATGAAACCTTTTCAGCACCTTATACACCATTTGTAGCATGCATCTTTTATGGAAACAAGTAGAAGATGAGCGGATATCTGTTTAGCCTCTTTCCCAGATGGTACAGTACTTTGAGTATTGGCAAATTAAAAAAAAGCCGAGTACATGTAAAGTAAAAGTAGACGAATGCTGTAAAAAGAAATATGTAAATGTCACGACTGTTTGTCTTTAATTTGTCGGTATTTTGTATAGAATAGTGTATTATAGTTAAATCAGTATTATTCTAAGAATGTTATTTTGTATTGTTATCATTGTAATTTAAGCGAAACCAAGCCATGCATGGTTTAAAAAAATGTCTGCAGATATGTCACTTCAACTAGAATCTGAGGGAGGTTGGTTTGATATTTCTGAGACGTGTTTGTTTTGTTGTACGTTTTTACTCTGCACAGACTTGAAAACATGGTAGGATGCAGTGATCCATTTAACCACCTTAGCACTCCTGTGGAAGCCTCGGAAGCCTTCGATTCCATTGCACTCAACAACAATCCGTTTCTTCTCATTTCAACATTAGCCTGTGTTACCCATTGCTGCGTGTGCCATACCACATCATTGTGGGGCTTGGATACAAGTGCTGTACTATCAAAACTCTGTGAGCTTTTCTTGCATCTATGCCCACTACAGAAATGTATGTATGAAAATAAATGCAATAAAAAAAAAAGGCTCATCAAAGAGTTGTGAGGAGTGCTACTGTTAAGATGTCACCTGTGTTCTTTGGTACAGTAAATGAGATCCTCTGCTGGTTACGTTAAAAACTGCAACTTGGGATGGCCGTAGACATTAAATGTGTGAAGGTGCAATATTTCAGTGTGGTTTCTCGAAGAATATTTGGAACCTTGCACTTTTTTTAGGGCTTACCAACTGCCACTGTCAGTGAGTCCTGTATTAACGATTTAACAGTTTGATCCTTCAGTTAGTGTGCTGTGTACTAACAGACATACGCCACCACAATGTACAATTGAAACAAAGAAAAGTTAAGCCTCTTTATTTTCAGTCCACACTACCCATGCTGCAAGTCACTCACACAGATCTTAACTGCTCCAGAGTGTATGCAGATTAATGACAAATATAACAATACACTTGTTCAGATGTTCACTCATGATCATCATACAAAACTCATATTTGGTCTTGTTTTAATATTTCTATGCCCACAGGTGTCATGGATCTGTAAATGTGATTATGGTTTGTGTTTAATAAACTAAGCAGAGACAGCGTATGATGAACAAGACATCTAGAAAAGAAATACACAAGAAATACGACTAATAACGAAAGCTCCAAAGAAATGAAGAAAAAAAAAGGGAAAAAGATTTGAGAGATTCAGCTGAAAGACTTAGGGAACCCAGTGCAACCTAAGACATGTTCTGCTCTATACAAGTTGAGACTAAAAGCAAGGGCACATTGATTATTACATAATTTGTCTGCCTCCTGATCTCATAAGTCAAATCTATCAATATATAGTATTTTCCCTGAACAATTATATTTGCACAGTACCTTACAATTGTTTAGATAAATTACACATTGGAGTATTCCCTTTCCAATAGACAATGATTTACTTTGTAAAAACCCTGAACGGAACAGTTAACAGGCAGAGAGAGCTTACGCAATATACATTTTGTATTGCTACATTTTAACATTTTTTTTCCCAAGGGGTTCGTTTCTTGCATAATTTCCTATGTTTGCAGTTTGGTGAACGGCTGCACCGAATAAATGGCAAACTGTCTGTGGTAGCACCTAAGTACAAACACTTTTGCATTTGGTGGCCAGACATTTGATGATAGTGTGGTTTAGAAATAGTACATAGCAAGTGTGCAATGCAGTCTAATCATTAACTGCAAGGTGATTAGATTACAAAACAGCAAAGAGATAAACAACGCTAATAGCATATTACTAGACAAATAAAGCTAGTCCACACTCAACACAAGTCTGTCCTCCGTCGGTTGTGATCATTTGTTTCATATCCCCATGTTTACGGTTAATTTCTTTCTTTCAAATCATCGGAGAGGGATACTTAAACACTAGGAGCTATAGTCAGACACACAGTACACAGTGAAAGCTTGGTACAGTAATATACTTTCCCAAGAAAGACAAATGTTCTTTTTTTCCCAAAAGATCTGGTTCGAATTACAAAGGAGTAAAAAGAAAAATTACAGCCTCATTGCATACCCATGACCCAGCTTACCTTGACTTTTTTTGTACTTTTCTTTTTTTTTAAGGTTATGGTTGTTCATGGAGACATAAACATAATTGAAGCTTATCATTTGGGGTGTCTAAAAAGCATAAACATAGTTATATAAAATGTATACCCAAATTTTTGCTTCAGTAAGCCAGTAAGGGAACTAAAGGTTCCCATTTTTAAAAATACTTTTTTTTTTTTTGTCAGTTACTCATGAAGTTATATTAATATATAGCACCAGCCTGTAGATCATGGCATGTCTTGGGAATGGTCTAAAGAGCAAATCTGTGGTGCACTAAATAGCATAACCCAGACAGCAGTGAGACAAATTGCTGAATATTCAAAGAACTAAAAGTGCAGTCCCACTCCAGCAAATTCCCAGACCCAAGCTATCTAAACCCGGCCACAAGGCTCCACCCACTCTAGGACAGCTGGTGAGGAGCTTCAAGCATTTCCATGAGGAAAGTGTCGATAGGAGTGTCACCAATGAGCTTGAAGAAGAAGAGATGCTCCAAGCACTTCAAGCCAATAGAACGCAGGGCAGGCAGTCTGAGGAGAAGCTTAGCAAATCTGTTGACGGGGAGGAAGAAACCACTTTTAAATTATTTTGTCACGCATAAATAAGTTACACGATGCAGTAATAAAGCTCTCTCACTACTGCAAACAAATCATATTCTGAAAACCAGAGAAAGCAGCAGTTTCTATTCAGAAATGTGTGAAATTCAGAAATTCAACCCATGAGGGTAAAATGAGCCAATCTCTCTGGAACTCACCTTCCCTGTTGCTCAGGGTATTTCTGTTTGCAGTAGGCCTCCAGTGATGCGTACACCTTCTCTCTCAGGAGCTCCACTTCACCGGTGTTGGACAGGCCTTTAGCATCTGGGGGACGATACACAGCCACATCCATGAGACTGGGTCTCCACCCTCCCTCCTCCTCCACCACCACCACCCACCCCAGTGCAAGGCTTAGGTGTGGAGCCCCGGCAGAGCGCGAGCGGCTCCCTGAGCGCGAGCGTCCGTACCTGGGTTGAAGAGGACGATGGCTCGGAGGCAGCCGAGCTCCGTCTTGTCCATTTCCATGTCTCTCATTTTGCTGACCAGCTCTGTGAGCACCCTGCACAAGCGACGACACGACCAGGAAGGAAGAGATGAGACAACGTTTACAACGCTTCTTGT
Organism: Osmerus mordax; assembly: GCF_038355195.1. Taxonomy (NCBI): domain Eukaryota; kingdom Metazoa; phylum Chordata; class Actinopteri; order Osmeriformes; family Osmeridae; genus Osmerus; species Osmerus mordax. The sequence continues at coordinate 17,456,925 of NC_090055.1, forward strand.
CCAATAACGGTTTATTTCCTCTTCCTGGCAAAAAAACAAGCTGAGGAATTCTCCAGAGATCGTCGTTTTTTTGTTGTTTTTTTACCTGTCAAATATGGCTCCCACCTCGGCACTCTGGACACTCTCCCTGGGTGCACAAGGAAGTAGGTTAGTACGCCGCCGTGACACTACGATACAGGCCGATGAGGTGCACCTGAAACGCTGCCGGAACGTGCTGTGGCTACCTGTCAAAGATGGCCGCCACCCCTGCGCTGTGCGCGTTGTCCCTGTGCAGCTCGGAGGCCAGCAGGACCCCGTCCTTTAACGCGATGGAGCGGTGGGAGAAGGAAGCGATCAGGAGCTCATTCCAACCTGATTGACCCGAGATGAAATTGATACAGTGAATAAATACAGCTTGGGATCGAGCACTCCTTGGAAGATAACCGGGGAGAACGGCGGCAGCGAGGGATGTTTGCGACGTTATTTGAATTACAGTGAATGAATTGGGATCGTGGTTATGACATACGAGACGCATGTTCTAGGCTGCTACCTGCACGCAGGAGGATGACCTGGTCGTCCAGGGGTAACTCAGAGAAGTGAGGGATCCTCTTGGCCCACTCCACCAAGGCAAACAGCTGCTTGTCTGCCGTCTGGCAGATGTTGGTGACGGCATCATGGGGCTGGAACGAGACGGCCAAGCTTGTGAAGAAAGAACTCCCGAAAGCCATGTTGACCTCTGAACAAAACGTTCCATTCTCTAAAATAATAATGTGCTTGTACACTGCAAAAATTCCCTACCAAATTTAGGTGCGAAAATCGTAGTTATGACCTTGCTTAATATGCTTAAAATAAGTATATTTGGCTGCCAGTGCAGTAAGAACGTTTTACTTGATAAGAATTGTATTTTTATTTTCTTGCTTACTTAAATTAAGTCAGTAGATAAGCTATTTATACTAGAAACAAGTCCTAACTAGATTTCAAATCTAAAAGAAAGATTTTCACACCGATATGTACAGTTTTGGCAGCGTAGTAGTAGATGAGTGGCAAGCAAATCATTTGAACGGATGACACCACATTGAATCTTCATACCAACGTGACAACTCACAATCTCCCCAACATCTGGCCCTATCCTGGGGTGTGTCTTTCTTCCCCCCCGACTCACAGAGTTCACGGCCGAGCCTCCGTCGGAGTGCAGCTCGGTCCTCTGCTCCACGGCCGTCTCCGCCTCCAGGATCTTCTCCACGGGCATCTCCTCGTTCACGGCGCTGCTGCACTCCAGCTCCCCCTCGCGCTCCCGGTTCCTCTGGCGCTCCTCCTGCACGGCTGCTCCCGCCAACACGGAGAGGGAGGAGGGAGGAGGGGAGGGGAGGGGGAGAAGGGAGAGGGAAGGGGGTTTAATACGGGGGGGGGACAACATGAGGGAGAAACACACAGGGTTCCAGAGAGAAAGAGATCGAGAAAAAAAAGAAGGAAACACTAGTGTTCACACTGAGCTTACGGTTCTAGATCAGAAGAAGGTCCGACAGGTTAATGTAACTATTAATTTCCCGTTCTAAATGAATATAAAGCAGATGTGTCTGAAACATTAAACTTTTTTTTTTTTCTCCTCAATTTTCACAACACTGTACCATGAGTATCATGATAGCCTAACGTGTCAACTACCTACACGGAGATGAAAACACCATTGTCTCATTATTATTAACACAATTTCAAACCAAATCTCTTGAAAAAAATAACACATCCAGTCATATTCATCATCAACCTTACAGTCTTCCAATTTTTATTCTTACATTTCTGACGTTCATCTTGGACCACTATAGAAGGAGGGAGAGAAAGAATAGGGGAAAAGGAAAAGAGGGAGAGAGGGGTTAGTTTATTTAAACCTACCCCAATTCTCAGGTCTCTCCCCCTCGTTTCTCTTACATACCCACCCCCACAATTAACACACACGTCTAGAATCGATTTTGGTCAAATACTTAACTGGGTAATATTCTACAAAGTTCAATTCTGCCAACGAGTCAAATATTCTAAATATTCTTATTACATTTCACGTCAATCAAATACATGTAATTATTGGTAACTGAATCTTGGAAGTTTTAGGGCTTTAAACGAAAGAATTGTCAGTTAAATTGTGAGTTTGAGATTTCTTGTATTGGGTGACGCGTGACGTCTCTCCCTCCTCCTAGGAAAAGGCTCGATACAAATGTTGTCCCTATTTAAAGGGCGCCTCTCAAAGCACTCTTCCAAGTGCCTCCAAAGAGCAAGGCTGCGACCCGACCTTCACCCGCCTTCCATACCTTCCCTCTTCATGCCCATGGCCAGGCACTTCTGGTAACGGCAGTACTGGCAGCGGTTGCGCTGGCGCTTGTCCACCAGACACTCTTTGTTGTCCCTGCAGGTGTAGCTCAAGTCTTTGCGCACAGTGCGTTTGAAGAAGCCTTTGCAACCCTCACAGCTGTACACTCCGTAGTGCTTGCCTGCATCAGAAGGAAGGAGGAGGAGGAAGGAGAAGTGACGAGGGGGAAATCTAGCCCCACACTGAGAATCAAGCAGGACCTTTTTGTTGTGGAATTGTTTCATGGTCATGAAGTGTAGAGAACCGTTTTATGCTACAAGTGTTCATATACCATGTTTCCATGCAGCATTTCCAAATGCTACACTGAACATCTGTGATTTAACTGATGGGACTAGACAGCAGAACACAGCAGACAATAAGGGATTACCCCTTGCTGAAATTACCACGGATTTGAAGTAAGTCCTCAGCCAGCATTTCACCTCTACTAACCCTGGCCTTAGTGCACTCACCAGAGGAGCGGTCTCCACAGATGGCACAAAGGCGTTTCTGGGAGAGCATTATCCCAGGGCTGTGTGCAGACATGGGCCTCAAGCCAAACGGTGGCTTAACATCATCTGAGCTGCTGATAGAGTGCATCCCCGACATTGAAGAGTTGATCTGTACAACAAGCAGAGGAGGGGGGAAAAAAACAACTGTGTTTGTTAGTGTAGAATAATTGTTATGGCTACTTTTAGCCACGTAGCCTACAAGATACATTGCATATTTAAGAGGCCGACTTGACTTGCCTGATTACTGCTAATTGGTCCAAAGCCCACACCAGGAGAACCAAGTGAGGGGCTGATGACTGAGAAAGGGGAGCCAAGGGTACTGGTAGGACTGTTGGAGGCTGAGCTGGTGGGTTGCTGTGAGGACATGGCTATAGAGCTACCCCACCAAGAGTAGAAGGATGAGTTGTCTGAAGGACACAGATCTGAAGACCCAAGGCGAGGGTAATAAGAAAATGGCATGCTTATTAACGTTAATCACTGTTAATGACACGGTGCTTAACTACTTATTGACTTAACGTCTCCCCTGGTGTGTGCCGTCCATAGTCGCTTAAATTCAAGGCAGCCAATTTGCTTTCCAACACCAGTGCTAGCCAACCACATATTTAGTGGCATTGGTACTTGTTAACTAGCCTTCATATTAAAGCTGCTAATGTCACAAATTATCTATACTGTAAAGTAAAGTAAACCAAAGACTATAGCGAATACCTAAATGTATCCTTTTGGTCCCCACAAAAGCTCCAACCCTTGGCACAACATACTACTGCAGCGAAATTATCGTTAGCAATGGCACTGGCTTGCTGCTATTTTTACCCAAAAATGATAGCTAACCAAGTAGGCTAGCTGGCTAACCTTAGAAATAGCGTAGCTACCTCTGCGTGTTTTACTAACGAAAGCCCTGATCAGTACCTAATACTGTACAAACGATACTGACATTAACGCTTTAGCTAGCCCTCTAGCTAATAGCTTACCAGATTTTTTGCAATGTATTTGGGCCAGCGTTCGTAAGCGAGCCTGCTTGGCACTTCAACTTGGCCAGCTACTCTACAAACGTAGCTGCTTAAATAGCTAGCTAGTCACACGGACGGGTAGGCTAGCTATCTGCATCGATAGCCATCCGTATACTAATCCGTTTTTACTGCTGCTGGCGACGAAAATGTTTGGCGATGTCTGTAATAAAACTATTTAAAAATCAAAACATGTCGTATACCGTTAGTGCTAACTGTCTCAGTCCACCAGAAGTTGGTGGTTAAATAATCCAATCGTTACCTCGCTCTACAGTTCAAGATCATATCAGATAGCTAGCTAGCTGTGTGTGGTCACATAGCTAGCTCGCGGACAAGCTAGCTTACGGTAGCTACCTTGCTAGCTAACTAGCGCGAGAGAACGATATGGTCTCGAGTGAAAATTTGTATTACATTTCAGATGGTTATATTATAGTATACTTACTATAGAATTCTTCAGCACATGGTTAAATGTCACATTACTATTTTTGGTTGCGTATTTCTCGTCTATTTCCAGAGACTGGGGTGCGCGAGGTAACAGGCCTAAACTCAAGTCACGTTTACTTGATGCTGTTGTTGTTTAGACACGGAAAGGAAGCCATCTTGGCTCTTTGCCAGCGTCCTCTGAGCCACAATGTCTCCAATGAAAGGCAGTTGCAGAGCTCCTGCCTACAAGTGAAAACGTGTGGGCTCAAAGGAAACTGCGACGGAGCTCCTCAAGTGGTTCAGCAGACTTCCTCATGATTATATTTGTTCCAGTGACTACTACAAATAGTATTATTTTACGTCTGAATAAGGAATCAAATGTAATGTAATACACATAGGCCTACAATATGTTTTTTTTCTCAGTTGCTGATACAGGCAAATTTGAATAAATATGTTTTTATTTGATTTATTTTTCCAAATTATGTTGTACATGCAAAATACGACACTGGTAAACTGAGTAGTAGTGTCTAAATCTATAGGAATAAACCGTGAAATTATTTTTATTAATTCAGTTTAGGAAAATACTTGCCAATAATGTATGTCATCCCATTGTTCTTTAAACTTCAAGTAATTATTTTGAAACCATGTACTTTTTTCTCTTATGCAGCACATATATTCTCCATTTTCAAACTGTGCTAACACATGAAGGGAGAAATGCTGTAAAACACAGTAGGGGATACCGGGGTTGGTTGGCACACTTTTCACTGTCTGCCATATTTCTCTGGCATCATTTAAGTTAGAATATTCTAATCAGCAGCAAATGAAACTTTATAGTCTAAGCTATTATTATGTTTAAATGTGCACAAATATTTTCTAAAATGTGGTTATTAGTGATTAAATGTTGTGCATTTGTGCCAACAAGCCCATCAGGGGGTTAGTTGGCACACAATATGGGGTTGGTTGGAACAATGTTAACCCTTGTGCTACCTTTGGGTCATTGTGAACCTTCGGGTCATTGTGACCCACCGTCGTGTTGCGACAACTTTACCTAATACAAAAATAAAGTGAAGCATTTGCTTTTAACCTTCGCATTGTGGGGGGTCTGAGACTAGGTTTAAAGTCAATAGAAACAATTTGAACATTTAATAGCACATTTTAAGCAATTAATCATTAGTAGTGGCCCCACTCACACCAACTTTGTGATGAAATGATGTTAGCCAGCTACCGTCACTCATTACAGACTTTCACATTTTAAATTAAAATTTAACTGATTCCTATGTCTATTAACTACACTTTATCTGACATTATTTTATAATACATTTAGTCCACAGACCACTTTTTTTTTTTTTACTTTTGATACTATAAAACTGTAATGTTACCCTCACCAAAAAAGTTTGTGACTTTCAGATGTTTTAACATAATAGATGAGTGCAGGTCAAGAAAGTAAACATTTTGATGTTACAATTTTGTTTTTGTTTCTCAAAAGGACCAAAAAATGCTGTGTGCCAACCAACCAACCCCTGATGCCAACCAACCCCTGTCTCCCCTACATTTGATCAGTTTTTTGCACCTTCAATGGGTCCATGTAAAAACTACTATGAACTTTTCAGAACAATTTGTATTTTTCCTTTGCTCTTCCTCCTTTGATTGCAAAATAGCTTTCACATGTCTCTCCTGCTGTCAAGTTCACAATGTAACTACACACTTGGTCATTGTTTCCAGTGTTCTTTGGAACACCTCTCTAGTTAAAATGTCAGTGTCATTCTCCCCCTACCTTCCATCATAGCTTGTTATGACTAGTGTGTTAAAAGAGTGAAAATCCAACTTGAAAAACAACTTGAAGATTACAAAAAGAGCTGGAGTTGATGCCGTGAAAACAAGACAGGCAACATTCTTACACCCTCACACATGTACTGCCTAGATTGAGTCAACTTATTGTTCTTTTTGTTTGCTATGGTACATGAGCGCTGCTTCATTGCCTATATGCTGAATTTAAATATAGTGGGATTTGGTTTGCACTGGATGTTATCAAGGTGCATGTTTCACATTGTGCCAGATGCCTGCCTAAACAAGTACAGCAGTGATAATGGACGCTTCTCTATGGTGTCTGATATTCATATCAGGTCAGTATCTGATCGAGATTCAGCAGGGTGTTTAAATTATGGTTTTGATGTAATGTGTCAAGAAATGTGTAATTGGATTAAATCCAGTGTTAGCCTTGAATGTGCCAAACAACTGTTGACTTTCGGTCAATAGTTTCACCGTCAAAGTAGTGAATTTGTGCTTATAAATGTATTTTTGTCTACAGGGCTGTGCTCCTTTACTTTATGCATCTCGCCACAGTACAACCATGTCAGTCTCCAAATGAATTACACAGACGCAAAGAGTTACTGTAGGAAGATGTATACAGACTTGGCCACTCTCTACAACCATAACGATGTGGAGAACTTGATCAGTTCGGTGCCGGTTGACTTAAAGAGGGCCTGGATAGGGCTGGAAGAGGGAGATGTGTGGCAGTGGCACTGGACTTATGGAGAGGGGGATTTTTTTAATTGGAGGGATGGACAACCATCTCCAAATATTAGTCAAAACAACTGTGTAGCAATGGGTCCAAGTGGACAATGGTTTGAAGATGATTGTAACAGTCACAATAGTTATGTTTGTTCTGATGGTGAGTAGATGTCCATTCCATAACACAAATATCGACAGTACCATGTTTGCATTTGTATATTTGAAAGATTATTATACACAAGTGTGACTAATTCCTATATGTAACAATAGGAGGACAAAGTAATGCTAGTCTCATCTTTATTGATGGGAGAATGTCTTGGAGAGATGCTCAAGATTACTGCAGGAACATATACATGGACCTGGTCACCATACGGTCCCTGGAAGAGAACCGGTTTGTACTGAATGTGACCCAGACCCAGGCAGTGTGGATAGGATTGTTTAAAGACCCATGGACATGGTCAGATGGAAGCAGCTCTTCTCTCCGTTTCTGGAGGCGTTTTCAGCCCTCCAATGACAAAAACCAGGCCTGTGTTCTTGCAGTATTTTTCGAAGAGGGTCGGTGGAATGACAGGCATTGTCACATCAGTCAAGACTTCATATGCCAGGGTGGTGAGTCGATACTCGAATTCAATTTGAATATTTATTTGTCTATGACATTTGTTGATTTGTCACGTGCACTCACAGCAATAGGATTATGTGTGTTATAAATATTCCTAGAAAAGGACAGAATGTTTCTCTTTTTCCTTGAATTGCATTTACATGTCTCGTTATTATTCTCTACAGCTTTAAAAGCACACCCTGAAACATCGACTCCACAACAAATATTTTCAACAGCACAGCCAACTACTTTTCAGATAACGCCTTCTCTAAAAACTACTGTTGAAAATCAAACACACACACCCACTCTATCTGCCTCTACTAATGACAGAACTGCTAAATCCCCTACTCAAAACATTCCATTGACATCTCCAGCTCAAAACACTACTTCAAAATCTCCAAGTCAAGCTGTGACAACAACGCAACAGGCAACAGACCTCAACTCTACCCCACACACAACCTCAGTTGAAGGTGCAGCCTCACACAGCACAGCAGAATCAACTGCTGCCATGGCAACTGAAAGCAGTCATGGTTTAATCCAAGGTAACTTTCAACATTTGTGTGCATATTATTTTTTATTATATATATTATTATATTACATATAGCTTGATTCTAACGGTTGTCTGTCCCACAAGATAATCTGATATTGGTGCAGAAGAACATGACCTGGATGCAGGCGCAGGGCTACTGCAGAGAGCACCACATCAACCTGGTTTCGCTGACCACAGAGGTGGTTCAGGGCTGGGCTGCCGAGAAGGCTTCCAATGCCACATCCCTTTATGTCTGGCTAGGCCTGCGTTTCACCTGTACCTTCAACTTCTGGTTCTGGATCCCATCAGATACAGGCTGCTATCAGAACTGGGCCCCGGGACATGGGACAGGCGGGCCCCAGGACTGTAGCCTTGCAGGTGCCATTCAGACCACAGGGGGGCAGCAGTGGGTTAGCCTGCCAGAGACGGCCATGCTGAATTTCCTCTGCTACACATGTGCTGGGACTTGAATAGAATTGGACTACAATCTTTTTTTGTGTTATGAATGAAGCTCTCATGTACGCTACTGTATGTGTCTGTTTTATGTGTTCAAGCCTTTTCCCTTAGTATTTTGCTTCCAAGTCAATGCTGTGTTGAAATGTTGGTCTTTTAGAATCTGCTGTTAAAATCAAATTATTAGTTCATTATGCAAACTCGTTCAGTGTCATGGGCAGCAAAGTGATAAAGTGATGTGAGAACGTACATCAGACTCAGGTTCCATGCCTGTCTTGTCGGATGTTGCACATTTGCATATTGACCTCGGTCCCCCAGGGTCACCCAAACGGATTGTTATTTTCGACCACCGGGGCACAGCTCACACCCACAGGACAACCTCCCTGCCTGCCGCCCTCATCGACCTGACCTTCACTGAACTGCATGGAAGCCAGTTCACTTCAGGCCACATCTTCCTGTCTGCACCCTTGAAGGAGAAGGATGCTGTTGCCACACCTCACAGCTAAGACTGTTTCATCCTGAATGGCCGAATACATCCCGCATTTGATTGTTTGCAACACGTATGTGCTGATCTTAAACCTGTGTTTTCTGATATTGCCATTTGAGAATTTGAAACAAGTAAGTCACATTAAACCCTCTTAAAATGCTAGCACCCTTTAATGTTTTCCCAGAATTAATTTTCTGAGAATAGAAGACTTCCATCACTTTCTCCTTGTCCTTTGTAGGACTCATGGCAGAAATAATAAATTGTCATGCAGACATTGCATTAATGTGCAGTCATTCTCTGTGCTAAAGCTATCTTATTAAGCAATCTGTTATCAGAAACTCTACAACTGTAAGATCTAAAGTTGGCATCTCTTCTAATATGTATCATTATTGTATTGAGTAGGAAACGACCCCCACAGAGCTTATTTCCTTAGCTGGACCGCAACCACATCTGATGACAATCAATCATATGTATTTATATAGTACATTTAAAGACAACAAGTGGCAACCCAAGTTCTGTGTACACTAGAACAAAAAGCAGAACTAAGCAAATAGAGCATACAATAGGCAAACTGCACACACAACACAATTACACGTGACATGACTTATGACCTGACAGAAAACTATGGCATTGCCTTACAGAGGATGAGAAACCAAGGAAAAATGATGTATCTTCAGGCAGCACTTAAATGTATTGAGGCTAGGGGAAGACCAGATGCACAGAGGCATAGTCTCGGGGCAGCATCTGAGAAGGCACCATCACCCTCTTCCTTACTAGATTGTGGTGTCTAAAAATAATCTGGTTTGAGGATGTGAGAGACCTCAATGTGTTGTGGAGACTGCAAAGGTCAGAAATATAAAGTGGTGCTAATCCATGTATTGCTCTAAACGCAAAGGATTAAAAAAAATGTAGATCTAATTTGAAGCCGTGAAGAGAGGCCAGAGTGAGGGAAATGTGGTCCCTCTTACTGGAGCCAGTGAAGAACCTAGCAGCTGCATTCTGACCAGCTGGAGGCGAGACCGAAACACTCCCATACACAAGGAGTTGCTGTGGTCAAGGCGGGAAGAGATTTAAGTGTTTATAAGAACCTCTAAATCTTTGAAAGAGAGGATGGGTTTTCATTTGGCAATTGTCCTGAGCTGGAACAAGCTACCTTTAACAACAAAATGTATTTTTCCATCCAATAATAGGAAGAATTAAAGATTTTTTGGCCTGATTGTGCACATTTGTGGAAAGATCCCCCCCATCCAGATTACTGGCTATGGTTTCGATTGAGTCAGATGGGCCAAACAATAAATTACATTTAAGTGTATTTTTGGAGGTTTTGGAGTTTGAAAGAAATAAAGATAAAAATGTAACACTATGGGTAGGGCTGAATAACTGTATTTATAACAGAAAGAGACATGCAGAATAAAATGTGAAAATGTTTTTTCATCCTTGTGATCTGCCACTACATTTTGACTGCTGCATTTGCATCTGCATTGAAAATAAGCTTGTCACTTGTCAATTATCATGGACCATTACCCTCGAGTGTGTCTTAGCCTAGGTTCTCCATGAAAAGGCCGTGGTCAGTATGGGCCTCCCATCAGTTCAATGTTAATGTCCCTTTGGGTCCAGTGTCGGCCTCTGGGTTGGCCCTCCTCCCCCTTTTCTCACCCTCCTCTCCTCTTGTGTGCTGTCCAGCTGGTTGTGACCCTTGACCTCCTGACCTTCACTCCTGACCCTTGGAGACGTTCCCACGCCACACCCTTTTGTGTCCTGCTCTCCATGGAAACACAGTGGTCACTCCCTCCTGAGCTATAGACAGAAGGAAACGCGAGTCAGGTGCACTCGGAGCAGTATACTTACATCTCATTTGGCCTAATCCCAAATCACACTGGACAAGACAAGACAAATACAAGTTTATTATCAATAAAGGACAATTAAACTAAACTTGTTGATACTTTTTAAAACAAATTTCCACATGGTTCACATGAAGTTATGCTGAAGTAGTGCCTAACTTCATTTAATGGGGAATGTTTAGTGTGTTTAGTGTATTCATGATCATAAGGTTGAGCATAGTGCATCATGAGCAAACAAAAATTCATTTAAATCAATTAAGGGTCAATATTATGCTCACTTGGGTTTGACAACTCCATATTAACCTGTTCCCATGTATACTGGTGAATATAACATTTTACCAATATCACATTACATTTTAACTGTATCTCCACATGTGCATCTCCATTTTCCCTTTTTCCTTTTTCCTTTTTCCTTTTTCCTTTTTCCTTTTCCCTTTTCTTTCTCTCTCTCTCTCTCTCTCTCTCTCTCTCTCTCTCTCTCACTCTTGCTTTCCCTCTCTCAATCTGCGCCCCTCTGCTGTCCCCTCCCTCTATGCCCTCTGTCACTTTCACAGTTAATTGTGGCAAAAGAGATTTTCTCCATTGAGGCCCAGTCTCTTAGGTAACCCCAGTCCTGCATGAAATGAGATGGATAGAGGGAGAGAGGGACATGGACAGCCAGTCAGAGAAAGCAACAGAAAAGAGCAGGCCAAAGAGGAGTGTGGTGACTACAGCAACGGTTTACGTTTAGAGAAACAAGTAAAGGAGAAGCAGTGAAATATATTAATACATATATTAGAACGCTTCTACAGGACTTATGAGAAGGTGCCGAGAAGATGTAAGTATTAAAATAGCCCATCTACATGAATATCAGAATGAGTTTGGCAGATTCAGTGTTTATCCGGACAATGCTTTCGATTAATTGTTTGTTAGTTTTCTATGAATCATAAAAATTTGTGTTTGCTTTCAAGATATATTTGAATATTAGTATGTGAAGAAGAAGGTTGATTTGAAACGTCTTTGTAGAACCTCTTGAATAGTCCCCGCTCCCCAGGACACTAAGCTGTGGAGGGATTACTCACAGCCTGAACCTCAAAGAAGAAGATTTCATGGATTTCATGTTTTGGGGAGTAGAAGCTCTGATATGATGATTATCTGAGTCCTTTTGATATGGTGATCAATTTTTAAATGGACTGTAATGATACAATCATACAACGATGATAATTGTTGACAATTCATGTTTCTGAGTTGATTTTTTCACAAATAAGAAATAGAAGAACAACTTATTTTTTCTAACTGTGTAATCTATTGTGTACACGTCAACACATCCTTCATTTGAACAATTGCTTGGGCAAATCCAACGCTGTGCTCACAGTGTTCAGTGTTCAATAGGCCGCTCCTGCAGCTGCCTCTTAGGAGTCTGGAGCTGATTGTCCAAACGCAATTCTTGTGTTTTCCGTATCCATGTCCAGGAGTTGTGGATGGACATCATACTCCTGGCTCTTACTGACACCAAGAGACTGAAAAGAGAAAATAACTGAAATGATGGAGTTTATATGATGGGGCTTGCAACATTCAATCACGTTAGGACCAATGTGTGGTGATAGATTTAGACTGAATTGAACTGCTCAATGTCTGTGTTCCTCAGACATTATGGTATATGTAAGTCTAAAAATGGTACAAGTCTTTGACATAATCTAGGGGAGACGGATGCCTGCCATGAACGCTACTGAACATCAGTTACTATAAATGGCAGCATATAGTATTATTAGGAAACCTTTCAATTTCACTATATGTTTAAAATGATTATTATGTTTGAGAAAATAAACAGATGAAAAATGTGATCTCATGCTTCTCATTTCAGGCTTTTCTACTGTAGTAAATAGTCATTTTCTTTGTGTATTTCTTGTATATAGTTTATTTTTACAGGGACAGTGTACATTATTCAACATTTCAGTAAAAGTGTTTGCTTTTTGTGTTTTTTGCCAGCCGGATCCTTTTCAACCGCAATCCCTGGGCAGGTTATTAAAAAAAATTACAATACAGACAATCAATGAGCACACACAGGGCAACATAGGACATACAGACAGGGCAACATAACACAAATAGCAACTAGATAAAATCCATAAAACCAACAGGGTGTTTTCATATCTCACAAGCGACAGACAACAGACAACATGGAAAGTGGCAATATACAGCTTATTATTATTATTATTATGTTTACAAATCTGATTGTGCTTTGGCCATGTTTTCAAGTCTTTTGTGAAAGTGTGATAGGTGGTGCAGCTATGTCTGAGTGTCTTCCAGACATGGGAAGCTCTCACAGAGAAAGCAGATTTACTAAAGGTGCTTTAAGTGCATGAGAGTCACCTCTCATGGCAGATCTTGTGGATCTGCTGCCATATGTTTTGGGGGAGAGCCAGGCCATTTAGGATCTTGAATACGAGACATGTGTCGGCGTAGTGCACAAGATGTTCCCAACTCAGGAGCTCATGCTTCCTGAGGATGTAACGGTGATGATGGCTGTTGGGCTTCCTATCAAGCACTTTGAGAGCCTGTTTGCAGACAGACTAAATACGTTTTAATGTTGTACAGCAAGCTTGGGCCCAACTAGTCAAGCAGTAAGTGGGGGAGTATCATAGATTTGAAGTACAGTTTGGCTACCTCTGTAGTGAAACAATTCTGATTAAATCGGTAATGAGCTAGGTTAAATTTGGTTATTTGAATGACCTTTTTCACCTGCTATTTAAAAGAGAGGTTGGAATCAAGTATGATGCCAAGGTACTTCAAATCAGATCCCACCTGGGGCTTCTCCCCTGACACATAGACATCTGGCTCAGTAGCATCTGTTGCCCTCTTTGTGAAGAACATGCAGACTGTTCTTTTCCACATTGAGATGCAAGCACGAGTCACTGAGCCACTTTGTAACCTGGACCATTCCAGTGGTGAGTTCTTGTGCAACTTGTTGTTTGCTCTTTACATGCACATGTATGACTGTATCATCTGGATACATTTGAACTTCAGACCCAGTACAGACAGAAGGCAGATCATTAATGTACAGGCTGAACAGGAGATGCCCCAGTATTGACCCTTGGGGAATGCCCACATCAGTGGGCGACAGCTCATTGTTCACTTTGATACACTGAGTTATGCCTTCAAGGTTTGATTTCATCCATCTCAAGGCATCCAGGAAATGTTGAACTTGGACAATTTAGAGATTGATCATGATCATATAATGCATACTGCGTTAGCATGCTCTCAGAGTAGGTGAGAACTCAGTAAACAGGTTACAGTATTCAAATTCAAAATGTGGATGAGTGAAATAGCATCGATGAGTACAGCCATTAATAGCTGTACTAATTGTTGGAATGCTTCTTCTTCGAATACATGTTTCTTCGAATCTTTATTCAACTTCTTCATATTTGTATTGTTGGAATGCTGATTAACTATTGTTCTTCGAATCTTTATTCAACTTCTTCATATTATTCTATTTCTTCCGTGACACCTTTCAGCTCCTTCAAATCTTCAGCTATTAAAACCGTTCAGCTATCAAAAAATTCAGCAGTTTCAGGCTATGAGTGCTGTGACTTTTCAGCTTTCTATCTCTTATGCTTGAATTAATATAAATCAATATTCATAATATTTTTAAAATGGTTTTGCAATGGAGTTTTTTCCAAATCCTCTTAATCCTCTTAAACTTCTTCAACTTTCAAATCCTTCTTCTTCCTCAATCTTTCAGCTAGAGCCACCATTTAAACTTAAAAATGTTAACAAAACCCTAAACTATTTTTTAAAAATTAAGCTTTTTTATATGTTATCGACGTTTTTCAATATCCCTGATTATGTTTCATGAGTTTTTCAACCCGTTTCTGAGATTTACATGGGTGTGTATGTGAGAGCCTAGAGTGCTGACTGAAATGCTAGAGTGAAGAGGAGCTTCGAAATCTGGTTAAAGAAATATTTGCCAGCATTGCCACAATTTTCACTCTTCATGCTTCGTTTTTGGATCAATAGATAGCAAATGTTGTGCTGGTCGTAGACAGTTGTCTGTGGAATCCAACAGACTTACAAATTTGTTCAGAGCCCCACGAGCGAGACAAAGTCCAACTCTAGCCCCATTGAGACCCATGCAAATCTGGTGACAAATTTCTCAGAGAAAGCAGAAGGTACACGTTTTTGAAACTGCCGGCCCGGTAGAGTCGTATTTTCTGACCGCACAGCCATATAAAGGATATCTCTGGTTTCGGCAGAGTCTTGGGTCTCTGATAATATCCGTATTTTTTGGATTGGACATACAGTTTTGCGTCTAGATAAACGTGTTTAAGGTGTGGATTCTACATTTCTGTTATTCTCTCTGCCCTCAGCGCGTTAGCAATCATAGCTGCGCCATGGCAACCACACAGACGCGCACCACGAATTATGAAAGCAGAAGGTACAAGTTTTTGAAACTGCCGGTAGAGTAGTATTTCTGACCGCACAGACATATAAATGATATCTCTGGTTTTGGCAGAGTCTTGGGTCTCGGAAAATATCCTTATTTTTTGAATTGGACGTATAGTTTTACGTCTAGCTTAACTTGTTTGAGGTGTGGATTCAAGGTACATTTCTGTTATTCTCTCTGCCCAGCTCGTTAACGGTCACAGCTGCGCCGTGGCAACCACACACACGCGCCACTCAGTCTCTTAGGTGATTGGTATTAGTTTATTAGTGGAGTCACAAGACGGAGCTATTTAGTCAACTCGTCTCATTAAAAGACTAAGAGCACTACTACACAACTACTACCACTACTGATACTACTAGTGCTGCTACTACTACTGCACCTGCTGCTATATCTTATGCCACTACTACAACTACTAATTCTGCAGGTGTTGCTAATATCTCTTTTACTACTATTGCTAATGGAACTGTTTTATTCTACTACGCCACTGATACTACTGTATCTGCTACTGCTATTACTATCCCAACTATAATTTCAGCTACTAAAACTAATATTCTACTACTTCTACAGTTTAACAGTTCCGCTTTCAGCATTGTATTTCAGCTCTTAGCGTTGTTAGATGATGCAGTTCAGCTTCCACACTGCCTCTTCTGTGTGACTCACACATTTTTGACATTCATTTCAGCTTGCGGGTATTTTCTCATTTCAGTTTTTTCAGCAAGTTTTTTAAAATTCATTTCAGCTTTCAGCATTCCAATGCATTTTCTGCAGGAAATGCACTTTCTAGTTTTTTGGGTGTGCCAAAATATCAAGCTGCTTAAAAATAGTATTATGGAAGTAGCAGTTCAGGTCTGTATCCTCCTAAAAATGAGAGTTAGGTAAATATTGAATGTTGCCAAAGAGGGAAAATGCAGGCATCTGATTGAGAACAGGCCTTGAAATTCCTTGAAATCACATGACTTAGGGGGAAAACTGCCAGTTAGATTGTGAAATAGTGAACGATTTCCAAAACTCTCTTGTCAAGCCAAACAGGGTAGAGAACTGTGTTGTTTTTATTGAATTCGGCAGCGTCACTGCACATTGTACAGTTTTTCTGCATTTTTTATTCAACATAACATTGAATACATGCACCAACCAACATTATTTTCATGAGAATCAGAGAGAAGAAAACTATGCAAAAAGAAACATTGTAACTGAGTTATGGTGTCATTTTCCTTCTTCCCTCATATTATAATTTGAATTGAAATACAAGACAGTGAAGGACCTTGAATTGACCTACACTGCACACCAACTGGTATTTTAAGGGGGCGAAGTTTTTGTTTTGGTAAACCTCATTGAGAAACGTTGAGAAATATTGTTGAGGTGGGAGGTGCTTACACTATAAAAGATTTGCAGGACAACAGAGGGGATTCATTCTGTGCACAGCCCTCCAAACAGGGAACATGGGGTCTCCCATCTGTCTACTGGTGTTCCTCGTCTTAGCTGTGGAACCAGCACAAGCAATAGAAAGGTACAGTAAATATTTCAACAGCTGCATGAGGGCATGGTTCACTAGGAAGGAATTCCTCAAGGAAGTCCTGTTGTCTTTTTTTTTTGCGTAGGTCCAATGAGGCAGTTTTGTTAACTCACCTCATGAGTTTATCCTTGATGTGCAAGGTCAATTCAATTTCCAGATTTTTGCCATGAATGTGCTTTGCTAAAATTCCTATGAATCCACTCTGGTCTTTCAGCTTCTTCATCTCAGCTCCCAATGTGTTTCATATCGGAGTTAAGGAGCAAGTTCTGATCCATGTGGGGGAAACCCTCCTCAATAAACGTGTAACTGTTTACCTGGAGGTCGAGATAGGAGGGATACTGATCTCAGAGAGGATCAGCACAATCTGTACTCAAGTGGGGCAGTTTCAAACAGTGGAACTAGAGGTATGTGCAAAATGTGAGATGGACAGCAGACCCACAACTTGGAACAATACATATATGTGAATCCTTCATGTTAAGTATGTTTTCAGATAGACAAGGAGAAGATGTCAAAAGTAGAATTCCTCCCGGGTAAACCCCCCTATCTCTTGCTGGTGAGTGAGATTGCCTCGGTGGA
The DNA here is from genome assembly GCF_038355195.1 of Osmerus mordax. Taxonomy (NCBI): domain Eukaryota; kingdom Metazoa; phylum Chordata; class Actinopteri; order Osmeriformes; family Osmeridae; genus Osmerus; species Osmerus mordax. The sequence continues at coordinate 17,474,103 of NC_090055.1, forward strand.
AGGTAGACACTTTACAAGGGTCCTAGTCTCCAAACACCAAGGCTACATCTTCATTCAGACAGATCAGCCCATCTACAATCCAACTCAGAAAGGTAAAACAAGAATTTAAACAGAATTTCATGCATAGCAAGATACTTTTATTCATAAACAGATGGGTGAAATATCATGTTTCTTCTCTTAACAGTGAACTACAGGGTATTTACCTTGGACCACTCGATGAGACCTGTAGATGGCATTTTTCAATTGTCCGTTTTTGTGAGTAGAAACATTTTAATTGTTGGCTTGTTGACCTTGAGCACAGATATCTGGAGCTTCTGAATGTGACATTGATGTTTAACTCTGACAGAACGCAGCGGGAAACAAAATAAAGAAGGACCTCCTTAAAGCAACCTCTGGAATTTTCGGCAGTTCAATGAACATTCCTGATGTGTCTAAGTAAGTCCAGAGAGCTAAAATAATGTGATAAGATACCAAAGCATTACAAACACTTCAGAATCATGCATTGTAAAAAGCCTATTTGCCCTACAAAAGATTTTAATATTTTTTGCTATTCTTTATTGATCGCTCTCGTTGATCGCTATCATTGAGTCATGTCACATGTAAGCCATGCCATACCTATACCTGCATATCTGTTCTAGAATGGGTACATGGAGGATAGTGGCCCACTATGAAGATGATGAAAAGGAAGCTGCCATACGAGAGTTCAGAGTCCAGAAATTTGGTGAAATTCTGTTTCTTAAGATTCAATTGAAGTTCCATATTCTGCATCTGACTATTTTATGTTTGAAATACATTTTTCACTGCTTGCCCATTGGAATGTTGTAGTGATGCCCAGCTTTGAGGTGAATATCCTTCCTGAACAAAATTATCTCCTGGTGAACCAAGACCTCCCCTTCACCATCCAAGCCATGTAAGCCTCAGTTCCAACGTCGGCCGATTTCTACAATCAAACACACGCAAATAGAAATTAACATGAAAAATTACTTTTTCATCTCTCGATTATATGCTATGATCTGAAACCGCTTCCCGACCCAGGTACTCTTATGGGGCAACTATAAAAGGAGCCTTCCACTGTCGAGTGGGAGTAAGGACAGTCAACCAGGGGTCAGAGGGTGAGAAAGAAACAACTATTTTCATAAGGGGACTAGAGCTAACTGGAACGGTAAGGGAATACACTCATTTCCAATTGAGTTCTTTAGCACGACTGTCATTTCTTCTAAAGCGATTTACAATAAGTAAGAGAAATATGTCTGAGAGAAAATGACCTGACTGCACATCAAGTTATCCTAAGTAGAGTCTTCGATAATTCCAACTGACTTCTGCAGTTGCAGTATTTGAGCATTGGACACACGCATACATGTTTAGCTCGTTCCAAAAGTTGAGAAATCATGAGAAGACATGCAGCAGAAGAAAGTTACTTGATGGTGAGGTCAAATTAGGAGGTTTTCTTTATAAAGATGATTTGTATTATTATTTATTTGAAAGTAGATACTGAATGTGCTTCTGTTTGACTGAACCCTTTAACCCCAGGAAGATGCTTTCACTTGATACCTACTCGCATTCTGTCTCAGATCATTAATGGACTAGGTGCTACAGAGCTGAAAGTATCCCACCTAGATGAACTCCTACAAAACAATATGAATACAAGCCTGTCTGACCTGGACCAAAGCGGGGCGAAACTTCACATTGCTGCTTCTGTCACCGACATCACCAGTAAGGTTTGGCACAATCGAACACAGTACAATACAAAAACAGCATTCAAATTTAGCAGGGATCAGATAGTGACGCGAGTGATCACCTTTTTGCTATGGGGTCAACATAATAAAAGCAGGTGGGGGACATAGGGCATCTTGAAATTCATTTAGCAGACAACATGCTAATACTGGTGTACGTGTGATTTCCTTAGGTGGTGAGCTTCAGGAAGCAGAGGTCTTCCTTCCGGTGGTTTCTCAGGTTTACTACGTGGATCTGTCCCGCACACGCTCCCATTTCATCCCTGGTTTCCCTCTCTATGTGTCGGTAAGGAGTGAGAATTGAGCGCTCCATCCATGGTTCCGATTTTGACGTGAAAAACACAAATTCAGTGTTTTTTGGATTTTCTTTCAAACTAGGTGGTGGTCAGCCTCCCAGATGGATCCGCAGCAGAAAAAGTGGAAGTAGAAATTCAAGGTGAAGGGATCCAGAGGGAACCCAACCATGTTCAAACCAACCAGCAGGGTGTAGCAGGGAGCACATTAGCTGTCCCAGCTGATGCTAAACAAATAACTGTCCAGGTTTGTATGACACAACAGAGTTTTGAAACACCACATTGCTACATTTATATAGGCATCAACAAATGCTTGCTATAACTTAAATACAACCTACCAAGTAATGGCATTTTGTTTTTTCAACAGGTGACAGTAGATGGCCATCAAAAGAATAAAATTATCAAACGTGTCTCATCTCCTAGTAACAGCTATCTGTACATAAGTGTGCATCACACCGATTGGTCTGTGGAAGAGCCCTTTGAAATGACATTCCATGCAAACGCCAAACCCAAAGATGGATACATTTACTACATGGTGAGAGTGTCTATCCTTGATCACAAACCGAGGATCTGCAGAAAACTATACAAAATCTCTGACACAGAGAAAATATCTGTTATCTCTGTCCCTGGTGCTTAGGTTTTAAGCCGAGGAGTTCTAATTACGCAAAAATCTGTCAGAGCAGGAGGGCCTGTTACAGCCAGCTCCTTCCAAATTACACACGCTATGATTCCATCCTTCCGTCTGATTGGCTTCTACTACCTCCAGAATGGTGACATCATCGCTGACTCTGTGTGGGTGGATGTCGAGGATGAATGTGAGGGCAAGCTCAAGGTTGGTAGCCAGTCCATGATGATGAAGAAGACCATGTAGCATTTAATTCAAAGACGATAAACAGTGTCTCTTTTTTACATGGTTAAAATATTGTGAAAAGTGTGTGATTGAAGGTGTAGTTGTTTATCATATCCAGATCTCAAGTCCAACACCTGGTCCATATTTACCAGGGTCCCTGACAGAGGTCACAATAGATTTGGAAGGCCAGAAGGGTAAAGTTGCGCTGATGGCTGTGGACAAAGCCATCTATGCTCTCAATGCCCAGAACAAACTCACTGCCAAACAGGTGACCAGAAAATCAAAGAATATATAAATAAATAAATGTAAATATGCAGCTCCAGCTTGCTGAGCAAAATATTAACCGATTTGAGGTTATATTAAGTTCTGATCAATGATAATACAAGCAATAACTGTATTCACATGGCCCTTTTTAATCACTAGGTTGCAAAGTTCTGTATGTTCCGTAAAATGGGAGATTATAGTGTCTTGTTAGACTCGTTCAGTCTGGATGTTCATCTGTCTGCACAGGTCTTCTCCTCTATGCAGTCCTATGACCTGGGCTGTTCCTATGGTGGAGGACAAGACATGGCCGCAGTTCTCAACGATGCTGGTCTCTCCTTCATGTCCGCCTCAACTGAGAAGGCGATGACATCCCAAAAAAGACAGGGTATGCCAAGCATCAGTGAGAGTAGAAATATCTATTCAAGTTATGTTTGGGAAAAAATGTACTCTCTTTTATGTTTTTTTTATCCCACCAAATTTATTAAGTGTTCATGTAACACCAGGATGGTTGAAACAGGTCCATCTCATGGACTTACATAAACACTCGACAAGTAAAATATACACTCTTGGTTTTAAATGAACACTTTAAAATGTGCTGTGTATAACTGTAGAAAGGATGTTTTCTCAGGTTTGGGTTGTCACAAAGACTTCAGGAGACGCAGGCGCTCCCTGAATCTACAACTGGAGATGATGACCATAAGTACTGTTCTTCCTGTAGTCCTTTATTGAAACAGCACACACATTCCCACAAGTTCAATAACCTCTTCCTCTCCATCTGACTGTCAGAATCAAAGTATACAGATGACAAGTTGCAAGAGTGCTGTGTCCGTGGTCTCACACTGATCCCAATGAGGAGGACATGCGAAGAAAGGGCAAAGAGAGTTTCACTGACCGTGAAAGACCCAAACTGCACTCAGGCCTTCAAAGATTGCTGCCTTCAGGGGGAAAAGCTAAGAGACACAAAAAGGAAGGAGGACATTATCAAAGGCCATGGCAGGAGTGAGTATGACAGTCATAAACAGCATTTGGCAAACAATGAACCAAAATTTTGACCAGTTTGAATGTATTTGCCTCCTTAATGTTAATTTGGAAGGAAACAGTGTTGGTTATACTACGGTACTGTATCAAAAAGTTTTTAGAAACAACAGGATAAAAAGTGTTTATAAAGGATTCAAAAGTTTTATTGTGATATCCAGTTATCTCCCTTCACCAGCGGCCAGTGAAACTGACATTGAGGAATTCTTCTTTGATGCCTCCCTTCAAAACATTCGGAGATCTTTCCCTCCAAGTTTTGCTTTCACAGTGATTGAGGTGGATGGTAAAAAAGAGTAAGTAACAGGTGATTTAGAGCCTTACTCACCTCCCTTCCTAGTCAAACGTAATTAACGATTATCATGTGTTTATCTCCTAGTCACACTCTATCTCTGCATGACTCCATAACCACCTGGGAGATTCAGGCTGTCAGTTTATCAAAAACTCATGGTATGACAATCGTTCCCCATCCATGTGTTTAGAAGATACTGAACAACCTGTAATTATCTGTTGCCAGAGGTAGAAATAGCTACCAGTAACAATAGCCATAGCTTGACAAAAACTCTGAACAACTAGCGAGCTAGCCTGGCACTTTAATCCGTCAATAATTCCATGTCCTTCCTTCAGGTTTTTGTGTGGCAGAGCCTTTTCAGATGACCGTGTTCAAGAATCTGTTTGTATCACTGAGACTGCCGTACTCAGTTAAGCAGTACGAGCAGCTGTCCATTGTTCCTGTCATACACAACTATGGGAAAAACCCTGCAGAGGTAGGTTTGATAACCTTCACTCGAAACCCGTTCTGAGACGTGGCGACCGTCTTTATAAACCTCTGGGAATTACCACACTTCGTTGTAGCTTGCAGTCCATATGGTGCCGACTGAAGGGCTCTGTTCTCCTGGATCAGCCTCCGTTTCTACTTATGTCAACATCACTGTGGCGCAACAATCTTCCAAATCAGTCCCTTTCTCTGCCGTACCCATGGCAATCGGCACCATACCTATCACGATACGCATCTACAACAGAGACAACAAGCGTGGCGTGGATGCAATTGAAAAGCTTCTGAATGTTAGGGTAAGCATAACCCATACCGTCAACCTATGTGTCTGAATGAAAGAGAAAGCCTGAGTGAAATTATATAAAATACACTCTCTTTGGATCATGTGTCATGAACCAGAGCTTGTTCAAATATTAAAATATAATGATTTGGGTTTTAGACAGAGGGAATAGAGGAGTGGAAAGAGGAAAGTCATGTTCTTGATCTGAAAGGTAACATCATTATACAATCATCTAATACACCAAATGATTGGCCTATATTGAAAAGACTTACCTAACCATAACCTGGTACTCTGCTTCTCTGTTAGGGGGGAGTGATGAGTTCGCTATTAATGGACAATTACCAGACAACAGCGTCCCTGGCTCCAGAACCAACATCTTTGTCAGGCTAGAAGGTCTCATTAATGCTCCTCAGATATGAACTTTTCTTACTTTGTTGCCAGTTGCTCAAAATCCTTTTTTTCTCTGACTTAATGATTTAACTTCCAGGGGAGGGGTTTGGCCAGACCACAGCCAAAACCCTGCTGTCTCCTGAAGGGGTTAAACGCTTGCTCAAGCTCCCTACTGGCTGTGCAGAGCAGACTATGGCGGTATTGGCCCCCCTGGCCCTGGCCTTGCGCTACTTGGACATGTCCCAGCGCTGGTTTGAGCTTCCTGCAGGAACCAGAGATACTGCCCTCCACAACACCGAAAGTGGTGAGGAAGAAGAGGGGTGTTGCACAATTATTCTTTTGAATCTCCTCATTCCTGTGAAAATGGGCTTATTCATGAGCCATGGATGGAAAGTAATTTTAAAACAGTTGATGTGTTTCACTGCGACACAGATTGTTAAAACGACTGTCGACGGTCAATTTTTCCTCCCTCCTTCAGGCTACACGAGGATTCTGACATTTAAAAAGAACGATGGATCTTACGGAGGCTGGACTAATACTCCATCCAGTTACTGGTCAGTTCACACCTTCCTCTGCTACCATCTTGTACTGTTAGAGCTGAAACATATCCCTTAACCGCTAGGCTTCTACCCCTTCACTCACTCTTTGTGATTCTAAGCATACCTCATACACTGACATCGGTTTGTCGCTATGTTTTTCCTCCAGGCTGACTGGCCTGGTTGTGAAGGTGTTGTCGCTGGTGGCTGAGCGCCAAGCATTAGTCAGCGTGGAGAAGGGAAGGATTGCCCAGGTTCAGGTTGTGTCTCATGACGACATCACGGTTTCGGTTCAATACCTCCTCTCAAAACAAAATGATGACGGCTCGTTTACTGACCCTTATCCCGTCTACAACAGACACCTACGTGTAAGAAATTGAGATGGAATGAAAGTTATCTGTCAGTAGACCACTGAATGAACATTTGAGTGTCAAATACAACGTCTTACCCTACATTAGGTGATATGATTATAAAAAAGACAAAGCTGGAATCTGAATCTGTATTTGTCCTATAGGGGGGTGTTGGAGGCATAGGTGGAGAAGTATCCATGACTGCTTTCATAACTCTTGCCCTCAATCGGTCCCTCGCCTTCTTACCCGAGAAAGAGAAGAACGATGCGGTAAGCCAGACACAGATAAGTCCTGAGAACCCATGATAACAATGGGGATACTGTATGTACTAAATGTAACTGCATCCTATGAGAGTACATCAACAATTGTTGCCAGTGAATTAAGCGGCTCATTGTGGTGGCTTTGGGTCTTATTTTGTGTAGAAAGACTGTGGTTACCTAGCCAAAGACACGGACCACGAAGAAGGATATATCAAGCGGTAGCTTTATATGAAATAGCAGAGGCTGCCATACAGGGTATACTCAGGTACTTTTCTCGTGCATACAGGAATCAGAGGAAGTGCTAAACTGGTGTTAATTTATACTAGAGCTTCCCCCTGGCGGTATAACAAAAGAAACATTACAACACTTGTTACAACAACTGTTGCCAGTGAATTAAGCGGCTCATTGTGGTGGCTTTGGGTCTTATTTTGTGTAGAAAGACAGTATTGTAAAATCCACGAGCTACCTCCGGTCCTGTCTCAATGGGCTGCAGAGGCCCTACGCTGTGGCCATCACTGCCTACTGTCTCGCAGTCTGCTTACCAGACCGCACACAGGCACAACCCGCCTGGAAAAAACTCCAAGGATTGGCCACAAAAGGTACAAGGGAAGCACTACTATCACATTCAGCACATCAGTCAACATTTCTCTCCTCCTGTGCCTCCCCTGACTCCTCTTTGCCTCCCCAGATACGAAAGGCTGCCGGGTTTGGAGGGCCAATGCAGAACTGGTGAGCCAAGGCACAAAGGCCTTAACCGTGGAGACAACAGCCTATGCCCTCCTGACAGCAGTAGCTCACAAAGATTCAGAGTGGGCAGAGTCTGCCGCTTGCTGGTTAACCACCCAGGAGAACTATGGAGGAGTTTTCAAATCTACACAGGTAAGGAGTATCCTGCCATCGAGCCAACCGAGCTAAAAAACACGGAAACATCTCATACGGAAACACAAGCCGTCACCCTTCACCTCTGGGTTTCTCAGTTTGCTTGAATCCGCATCACTGATATGCTGCCACTGTCTGTAGGATACTATAGTGGCACTGGAGGCTCTTTCAGAGTATGCCTTGGATATGCCCCCGCCCCCAGTCACAGAAGTGGAAGCCTCGTTCACTGTTAAAGGGAAGAGCACAATTCTGAAGCTATCACTTGGAAATAAGGCTGACAAAGTGGAAACAGAGCTAAAGGTATAGAACCTTGAATAACACACACATACACAGACACACACACTTGTATAAACCTATTCCTCTCTTGTAACTTATTCCTCAGCAACTGATGGGAGAGAGCATTGATGTAATTGTGAAAGGCCAAGGAAAGGCCAAGATGAAGGTAAGTGAAGGGCTCCAAAGGTACTGAGAATAATCGATCCATAATAATTTGAAGTCAATGCAATCTTATCGTGTTTTATATTACTGTTCTGTCCGGCAGGTTTTAAAGGCTTACCATCTCATAGATCCCAGGGATGACTGTCAAGATCTAAAGATAGAGGTCACAATAGTCAAAGGTCGAGTGCTGTACACAGGTGAAAACTCAACATGGTTCTGAATCTGATAGAGTTAGCCTAATACTAAGAAAGGGGATTCGTGCAATAGGATTTGTCATGCCATTTTCGGCATTGGTCCTGTATTTCTTACACGGCTTCTCTACGACCAGACAAGGTTCCTGATTATGCCTACGGAGAGGACTATGGAGAGGAGGCGAGGAGGGAGGAAGCGGACTTCCCCTCATCATCTATCGAGTGGTTTGATGCCCGCACCAGACACAAGAGAGATACAGAGCAGAGCATTGAAAACGAAGTTCTCTACGAAGTATGTGTCAGGTCAGTTCTAGAGATAAGAATCCCATTAGTGCTCTGATTGCCAATTGCAAGTCAAATTGCTAATATCTTCAAATGTGAACTCTGAGGATCTTCAAGGTACGTATGTAGTCTTCTTCCAACCGTGTACTAACACACATACTGCAACACACTTTCTCGTCGTTGTATATTGTGCTATGACGGAGCTGTAACAAACCTCCATACCAAAGTGTGCTTTCTCTCTTCACAGTTACAGTCTGAGCAGAAACCTCTCAGGAATGGCCATTGCAGACATCACACTGCTCAGTGGCTTTGAGGCACAGACTGACGACCTGGAGAAGGTCAGTCACTAAGCCTTAGTGACTAAGACGTGAAAGAACCTTCTCCACGGCTTGAGGTTAGGGTTAGCGTAAGCTGCTCTATGCGTCTTGTCAACATTCGCTTTTGGTCTCTGTCAACAGCTGAAGGACAAACCAGAGGAGTACATATCGCACTATGAAACGTCATATGACAGAGTGCTGATCTACTTTAACGAGGTAGGACTTTCTCATCATAGAACTTATCATACTGTACACACCAGGACCTCGTAGAATTGTTCCAACCATATAATACTTATATATATACCATATACAAATTTCCCTTTGAGGATGGATACATTTCTATCTGCTCTAATCTCTAAACCCCAAATTAATAATTGTCATCTCACAATCTTATTCAAGATGTTCGAGAATGAAGAGTGCATTACATTCAGGGCAGTGCAAAGGATTCCCATTGGTCTGCTTCAGCCAGCTCAAGCTTTATTTTATGACTACTATGAACCAGGTATGAATAACCCTAACCCTTTTATCCATACCTCCTCCATAATTCTTCAACTGAAGTTTCTGTGAAATGATAAAACCTTAGTTGAAGTAAAAACTGTGTTATTACCTGTTGTATGAGGCTCCCTCTGTCTTTACAGCCAGGAAGTGTGCTGTTTTGTACTCTGCCCCTCAAAGAAGCAAGATGATCGCTCAATTGTGTGAAGGGAGCGTGTGCCAGTGTGCAGAGAGTAGGTCTTTGTTTCCTGGGCATATTCATCAACATTTCCTCACAGGTTTGAACCGTTGTGTAATCATGTCTAATCGCTTGTCTAAAGGACCATGTCATAAGGAAAGGACGTTTTCCGATAAACCGATGATTGGGAAACAGGATCGTCAGGAACATGCATGCAAATACCCTCTTGCAGATTATGGTCTGTATCACGATAGCTAAACTCCAATGACATTGATGTGGTCATTTGTACAAAATATGAGTTGATTAATACAATGTGGCTTTTTTAAATATTAGGTTACCAAGTTGAGGTTCTTAATGTGACGGTGAAGGGTAATTTTGAGCTCTACACAACTAATGTGGTGGAGGTACTCAGAACAAGTAAGTGTATAGTAACCATAGTTACCATGTAGTAAACCATAGTTACCATGTATAGTAAACCATAGCCATAGATGAGTAGCTGCAATGCTTGTGTTCTGATGTGTTGATGGACCCTCAGACAGAGACATGAAGATGGACGAGAGCCAGATCCGAGTGTTTGCTAAGAGGCTGCACTGTAAAGGAAAGCTGCAGAAGGGAAAGCAGTACCTGATCATGGGCAAAGATGGCCTAACCACTGACACCAGTGGCCGGTAAGCGCAGTCAAGATGTCAGGTTTTTCTGATTTATTTCCGACACACTCTTTCTACGTGTCTTTCTCTCTCTTTTCTGTGTGTCTCTGTTTCTGACTCTGTCTTTTGCTGGCTTATCTTTCTCTCTCTCTCTCTCTCTGTCTCTCTCTCTCTCTCTCTCTCTCTATCTCTCTATCTCTCTCTCTCTCTCTCTCTCTGTCTGTCTTTCAATATCTCTTCTCTTCTTACCCACAGGATGCAATATCTGTTGGAATCAACAAACTGGATTGAACAGATACCGAGCCGATGCAAAGGAACACGTGCCAGAGACTATTGCGCCTTTTTCAATAAATTTGTGTCTGAGTATAGATTGAGTGGCTGTACCCAGTAAAGAGTTAGTTCTCTAATACATCGTTCTTGACAATAATACCAACATACTTCCAGTAATCTTTAAAATACTATATTTCAATGGACTCATTGTTTAATACTGTGTGTGTTCCTTCATCTTCAATAAAATAATACTTCCACTGCCATCTTGTTAATATTTACAAAACGTGTGCGATAACTGAAGTCGAGATGTTTCACATTATCATAATCACGGCAATGTTATGCAAAAAGACAATATTTGATTTGGATCACAAGGTAACCAGTTTTACAAATCACTCATTTCTTGCAGCATGCGAGAAAGAAAAAAAACACTCCAGCAAAGTACATACCGTATTTTTTCGATTAAACGCCGCCCTCGATTAAACGCCACACCCACACAATGAAAACAGTTATTTAATTGGTTAAATTAACCAAACCAAATTAACTAATGTAACACATTACTGTTGATAACTTCAGTAATCGCATTACAGTTACTAATACAAAAATGTCTTGCATTACTTGCGTTACTTAAAAAATAGAACCTATAGAAAAAATTTAAAAAATTAAACCTTTTCAAATTATAGGCCTGTTTCTTTGCTTTCACAGTTTTCAAAAATATTGGAAAAATTATTTTATACAAGATTAAATGATTTTGTTATAAAATACAACATATTAAGTGAAAAACAGTATGGGTTTAGAAGTAATAGAACAACTTCACATGCATTAATAGAATTTGTAGAGAAAATATGTAACGCAATAGAAAATAAACAATATACAGTTGGGGTATTTTTAGATCTTAAAAAAGCATTTGACACTGTTGACCATGACATCTTACTAGAAAAACTGAAACATTGAAACAACTTTTGGATACAATGGAAAAAGAAATGTTAATACTAAAAAATTGGTTTGATTCGAATAAACTAACATTAAATATAAGTAAAACTAAATTTGTTGTATTTGGTAATCGTTCATCGAATACAATAGGTAAATTCATGATTAACGAAGTTGAAGTAGAAAGGGTGGCAGCTATTAAATTTCTTGGAGTAATTATAGATAATAACCTAAATTGGAAGCCCCATATATCTTATACTAAGAACAAGATTTCCAAATCAACTACAATATTATACAAGGTTAAAGATTTCTTAAATGAAAAGTCATTATACACTCTGTATTGTTCCCTTGTGCTACCATACATTACTTATTGTGTGGAAGTATGGGGAAACACATATAAAACAAACACCAATCACATTTTTACGCTTCAAAAGAGAGCCATACGAATAGTAAAGAAAACCACCTATAGGGAGCCAACAAACTCCCTTTTTAATGAATTAAAGGCTCTAAAATTTAAAGAATTAGTAGAACTAAAATCATTACAAATCATGTACAAAGCAAAAAATACATCAGTTGCCAGAAAGTATCCAAGGGTTGTTCACAGAAAGAGAATGCCAAAATGACTTAAGGGGAACTTGTATATTCAAAAAGAACAAAGTGAGGACCAATGCTAAATACCATTGTATTTCTGTTAAAGGTGTAAATTTATGGAACAGCTGTCATGCGGAACTAAAAATGTGTGGGACCTTTGGTAAGTTAAAGAAACTATTTAAAAATAATGCAATGAAAGTATATAAAACAATTCAAAAAGTGATAGATGAACAAGCTGTTTTTGTTGTATTTGGACTGTGCAACTCTATTGCATAAGAAATATTATTTTTTTGTATTCTGTTCAGATCTGATCGTCAACATAATAATGATGTAAGACAATAATTATTTCTATTTATTTTATTAAGATATGCGATGTATTCATAAAGGGTAGGCATTATAAGCATGAGCTTCAGCCTACACCTGTTTCAGACTGCTGTAAATATGCTTTTGTTTGCCAACTCAATTGTGTGAAACTAAGTTGTTTGTCTGAAATAAACCAAACTTTCAAACTTGCATTACTGCGATCTGCATATCGGAAGGAGAAAAAAACAACAAATCAAACTTCCCTTTACAGTAGGCTAGGTGTGTTTGCTTAACACTCGTCAGTTGACTTAGACCCAGAGTTCAGGAGGCGAAACAAAAATGGCAGATCTTGAATGTGTATTATCTCTTCTTGGTAGGGGGAGGGATCTAACTGTGCATGTGCAGTATGAGTGTCATCACTCTAGCATGTTTCTTATAGGAGGAATAAGACTTGTTGCAACTGTCCCTTGTTGCGACTGTCCCCAGGCTCCCTACATTGTACAGTTACGTTTTTGTCCTTTCGCGCAACTAATACGAAGTAGCCTAATGTGCATACCTCCATCCCTCAAAAGACGTCTGCCCCCCTAAAACTCAGTCAATATTTGGCCTACATAGACAACGTAGGTGTCAAAAGTTTCGTCTTGGTAGCGATTGAGTTGCTTCTATTGGAATTTACGTTCCGTTGCATGGTTTGGGCTTAAGTTAAGTTTTTGTGGCGAAAAGTGAAGCTAACGGTGGCTAATTTGCTAGCCACAGTCACTGACGTTACTAACGTCACTGCGTCACTAACGTCACGAAAACACGCGTGACTACCTTTGGCAGAACATTCGTTTCGCATCTGTTAACTTGGGGGATAGCTAGGCTAACTATAGCTTTCCTGCAAGGCAGCTGCAGAAACGCCACAAGAAAAGAGGCCAGGGTGATAACTATTTACTCATTTTACTTTGTGATATGACACACAATTGTGATGTGTAATGTACAATATAAGCTGATATTATTAAGGAAGTACATCTACTTTCGGAAACAGTAGTCTACTATTTCACTGAAGTATTATCATCATGACATTAGCCTGTGTTGCCCGGGCAACACATACTACAGTGGTCTATGATGTTTCTGTTTTCAATCGTTAAAATAAACATTCCTCACATATACATTTTCGTTGTATGATTTATTCTGACATTAGTAAACGATTTGTTGGTGAAATTACCATTACCTGTGGTTTCAAACCAGTGTAGCTCACTGCAACGCTGTAGCCTACCCGAGACACTATTGTGAGTAGCTAACAAAAACTCCTCAGCTGTTCAAGTCAAACGGCGACAGAACATGTTCGGCACTCCCCTTACTCAAAAGTCTTTCAATAGTTGAAACAATCTGACTACTAACCTGAACTTCATTGCCACAGCCTAAACTTTGTCAATCTGTTCATGAAAATAATTAATTTCAGCCTAAACCGTACAACGGAACGTTAAATCGAATTCAACCAACGCAATCGCTACCAAGACGAACACAGCAGTAATCTAGTACTGTACTGTAGTAGTAGAATTTACCGGGGCAGCTTCTCCACACAGGGCTATATCGCATTTTGCGTTGTTACTGACAATGATCGCTACCAGTGAGCTTTTTATGAATGAGCGATTTTCCACTAAATAAATGTCAAGCTTATTTACGTTTTTGGGGGCATATTTTCAGTTAGCAGATGGTACTGTTTGAATCGCGATTCTATCTTCTGCCGGTAAAGTCGTAGAATAATCTTCAAAGGGGGTTCTTTATTAATGAATGAATGCAATATGAGTAGGCTAAATGCCTGAAAATATCACGAGAAGGGACAACTTAAAAGGACGTTTAAGTCATAGAGATTAGGTCCATTTTTACACCGGTCTGCCAAATGTATTCGTTTTGATTCAGCCTGTCAGCTGCCTCTTGCAGGGGAAATGAGAAGACATCATATTTCATTCTACACTTCACTCGTATTTTGAGTTGTAAATGAGCAGTAAAAAAAAGATGCTTTTAAATCTATGTAATCTTTATAAATAATAAGTAGGCCCGATGCATTTTTATATAAAATATACAGACCCCTGTGCAACCTACGCAAGCAAGCACACCCTACAATTTCCCCAGAAATTGTATCCTCTCTAGTTAGTTATGCGATTACTCAATAAGCGCGTCTATATGATTATTTTTATTAATCGTTGTATGCTCCACGGACAAAACTTGCACCATCATCCTTCAGCAACAAAGTGTCGCCGTGTCCTCCTGTATCGGCCCTACTGCTGTATGTTTAATACAATCAGCACATTGAATCCTACTAAGAAAGCCGAGTAAACGCACTCAATGCACACATCTGCTACTGCTATTACTATCCCAACTATAATTTCAGCTGTTAAGACTATAATATTCTTTTTATGACTAGCCTAGGCCTACTTCTTCTGTTTAACAGTTCAGCTTTCAGCTTCTCCCGCATTGTATTTCAGCTCTTAGCGTTGTTAGATGATGCAGTTCAGTTTCCACACTGCCTCTTTTGTGTGACTCACACATTTTTGACATTCGTTTCAGCTTGCGGGTATTTTCTCATTTCTGTATTTTCTGCCATTTAAGAAAAATAATTTCATCTTTCAGCATTCCAACGCATTTTCAGCAGGAAATGCCTTTCTAGTTCATATAAAAATGCCTACTTATTATTTATGAAGATTGCATAGATTTAAAAGCATAGCCTACATTTGTTGCTGCTCATGTACAATTCAAAATACAAAAAGTGAAGTGTAGCATGTCCCTGTACTTACTGTAAGTCGCTCTGGATACGGGCGTCTGCTAAATGAAGCTTGCGCAAGTTCAGTCAGGCAAGACCGATCTTTGCACTCAGGCTTAATCGTAGTGTACACTACTCACTCCCCCCGCTAAGAACACCCTACCTTCCCCCGTTCCCTGGTCGGGCGGTCACTAGGGTTCAGGTCGATTTGCGCTCCCGCTATCAATTAATGGTGTCACATGATCCGTGCCTTTAAATATGATTCTCTCCCTGTGTAGTTTGTCCATGCTATCAAGTGCGCGACCCTCCACCACCCCGTCGCCGCCCGGTTCCTGTCTCAGTCTTCGGCTCGATTGGTCGTCGGCTGCCGCCACCGCCACCAGTGTCTGGACTCCGTGGGGGATTCTTCTTCGGGCGTTGGGCAGGCGCCCGTTTATCTATATAATTCCCCGTGGGGTTCAAGCTCCAAACACCATAGTACATTTATTAGTCTGTAATAAACATCTTTCACTCATCCAAGGTCTCTCCTGATTGAAATGACTAAATGTTATGTAGAATGAACCTTTAACCTATGACTTAAACGTCACCTTAAGTTTTTCCCTTCTACAGTAGTGATATTTTCAAGCATTTAGCCCACTCATATTGCATTCATTCATTAAGAACCACCTTTGAAACAAGCTGAACCCCCTTGAAACAAGCTATTCTAAGTAACAACGTTGTCACCGGCAGTATTAGATAGAATAGCGATTGAAACAGTACCATCTGCTAACTGAAAATATGCCCCCAAAAAACGTAAATAAGCTTGACATTTATTTAGGGGGAAATGGCTAATTCAAAAGAAGTTTGCTGGAAGCGATCATTGTCAGTAACAATGCCAAATACGACCATTTGATCTTAGACTAGAGCCCTGCACGGTGGAGAAGCTGACTTCGGTAAATTGTGCTAAGCTAGCCTAGCTGCTGTTGCTAGCCAAACTTAAGGGGATTGTTTGAATGCGCCGGAAATGAAAAACGTTTCTTTTGACATCAAGTTTAGGCTGTGGCATTGAAGACAGCGACACACCACACAAGCTTGAGTTTAAATACATTATTTAATGTGAAATTACTTACTGTACATGCAAGTCTTGAATTACTTAAATGTATGATGCTGCCAGTACTGTGCGCAACAGTCTTCCTACATCTATGCATATTGTAGTTATGCGTCGTTGCTAACGTGTGCTGACGTTTTGACGTTTGGCTTGCACTGATTCCCTTTGGCAACAAAAGGCACTTTTTGCCACAAAAACGTAATTTCAATTTAAACGTGCAACGGAACTTGATTAAAAATACAAGCAACTCAATCGCTAGCAAGACGAAACTTTTGACATCAACGTTGTCTATGTAGTTCAAATATTGACAGATCCTTAGGGGTTGGAAAATAAATAATAATACAAATATATATGTGAGAGAACAATGGTTGTGCTCGCCGAAGCCACACCAAATAAGACTTTATTTATATAGCATATTTCATACAAGAATTGCAGCTCAATGTTCTTTACATAAAATCAGTAAAAACAATAAAAACAATAATGTAACTGACAAAAGTAATACAAATAAATAACAATTAAAATGTAACACAAAAAAATACAAGACGCAGTCTTTGCGGGAATCAAAAACACATATAAGCCGCAGTCTTTGCGGAGTCTTAAATCCGTCTTAGACTCGAGCTGCCTTTGCAGTTTCCAAAACAACCCAGACTAGCCGCAATCTATCTGCAGTCTCTCGAATTCGTCTTGGACTCGAGCTGCCTTTGCAGTTTCCAAAACATATAACAACCCAGACTAGCCGCAATCTATCTGCGGTCTCTCGAATCCGTCTTGGCCTCGAGCTGCCTTTGCAGTTTCCAAAACATATAACAACCCAGACTAGCCGCAATCCATCTGTCTCTCGAATCCGTCTAGCCGAATACAAAAAACAAAAATAAAACAATAAAAAACTATTTAAAAAAAATATATAAAAGTAGTAAAACCTTTCTGAGATAAAAATTAGTTAAATGCTTTGGTAAGAAGATTGAAAATGTCTAGCGTGTTTGCTTCCTTAATATTTATGGGTAATTTGTTCCATAGTTTTGGGGCGTAATTGACAAAGGCCGCATCACCAATATTCTTAGGACTGCTTCTGGTGACCTCTAATAGGCCTGCATTTGATGATCGCAGTGTTCTAGCTGGTGTGTAGTTTATAAGAGAGTTAGCAATGTAGCTAGGTCCTTGTCCGTTTAGATCTTGGTATGTGAGGAAAAGGACCTTAAAGTCAATTCTGAAGGTAACAGGGAGCCAGTGTAAAGTAGCTAGGACAGGACTAATGTGTTCTCTCCTTTTAGTTTTGGTTAATAATCTAGCTGCAGAATTTTGAATGATCTGTAGTCTTTCAGTGGTTTTCTTGGGAAGACCAGCGAAAAGTGCATTACAGTAGTCCAGCCGGCTGTATATAAATGCATGAATTAACTTCTCTGCATCATTTTGGTTTATGAATGGTCGTACCTTCGCTATATTCCTCAGGTGAAAGAAAGCTGTTTTGGTCACTTTATTAATGTGAGAGTTGAAATTTAAATCTGAGTCCAGGATTACACTGAGACTTGTTACCTCTGGTTTAAGACAGGGGGTTAAACCTCCTAGATTCTTAGTTAACATCTCTCTTTTGGATTTGGGGCCGCATAGTAGGACTTCAGTTTTGTCTTCATTTACAGTTTTTCCCCATTGCTTTGGCTCATTTCACGAAACAGAAATGACATTCTCAAAACAACACGTGCAAACCTCCAAACCACTGGGCAGTTGTTCACAAACGATTGGAATTTTTCATTCCTTTAATCAAATTGCAATTGTATTAGCACATCCTCGTAAATGACAAGTGCAATTGCCTACAGTTTGCACACATTTCAAATGATTTAGCACATCTTTGAAATGGTTAAGTACAATTGCCTTCAGTTAGCTATATATTCAATTACCAATTGAATATATCTTGCTGGTCTAAACTGACTGTTGCTTCTCAGTCAAGTGGTTATTCGCTGCAAAACATATTGGCATAATTTCCTTGTGTACATCATCACCTGCACAATAGTTCACTCCACTGTCAAAATCTTTCAGGCACATAATACCATGAAAAACATCATGGTATATACTGTAATATGGATCTCTTGGATCAACTGGTTACAGTCATTGTCAGGTGCAACTAGAACTTTACTAAACAAGGGGACACATCCGATCACCAATCACACAGTAAGTTTAGTTAGCTGACAGGAGCTATCCAGGAGTATAAATTCTTCCATCAAATATATAGAGCTTGTCCCAGGCCAGCTCGGGGGCAACATCACCATGTGTGCTGCCATTTCAGAGAATGGTGTAGTCACCCACATTCCCAGTCTTGGCCCATACAATACCCAGAAGCACCTGGTGTTCTTGGACCACCTGCACTCCGATCTTATCCCTCTACATGAGAGCGGTTTGGTAGGGCCTCACTTGCTTACATTTGTCACTGTGTGGGACAATGTAAGCTTCCACCGTGGCCCACTCATCAAGGTTCACTGCCCATCCAAGAATGCTTATGGTGCTCATCACCTTACTCCCCATTCCTCAATCCTATCGAGGAGTTTTTTTCTGCATGTAGGTGGAGGGTCTATGAGCATTGGGCTCAAAACCAGAGGTCCCTGCTCCAGGCAATGGATGCTGCTTGTGATCATGTCACAGCAGATCAGTGTAGGGGATGGTTGCGGCATGCACCATGATTCTTCTCCTGTTGCATCGCAAGGGAGAACATCAGATGTGATGTCGATGAAATCTGTGGCCAGACAGACAGGAGCGTGAGGATGAGCAGGAAAGTGAGGACGTCAACTAGTGAAACTCCAGCTTTGCTTTACTTTCTTACTGTATGTGTTGGTAGTGTAGGTTATACATAATGTTATGTTATGTTATGTTTTGATGTGCTTATTGTATGACATTATATTGTGCTGTACACATTTCATGTTACAGTAACCACAATGTATGGCAATTACAGTAACAATTTCCAAAGCAGTGTGAGTGCAGTATGTGATGTGAAACCTTGTAGGCTACTTTGAATTACTGTAATGTTTTTTCTGTTAGATACACATTTACATTTTAAATGTATTCATTTAGCAGACGCTTTTATCCAAAGCGACTTCCAAGAGAGAACTTTACAAAAGTGCATAAGGTCAATGATCATAAACAATGAGGTAGCCCCAAAAACATTGTGGGTAGCCAAAACATGAAGCATACATTGTGAAAAGCAAATAAGTGCCAATGGGAAGAAACATAGTTCTTGAAGGTGGAGGTGGGGAGGTGATTCCACCATTGGGCGGCCAGACAGGAGAAGAGCTTGGGTTGGGAGCGGGCACTCTTGAGAGGTGGGACCACCAGACGGTTGTCAGAAGAAGACCGTAGGTGGTGGGTGGGGGTGTAAGGCTGGAGGAGAGACTTGATGTTGTCGGGTGCAGTCCCATTCACCACTCGGAAGGTCAGTACCAGGGTCTTGAATCTGATACGGGCCGTGATGGGAAGCCAGTGGAGGGAGATGAGGAGCGGGGTAACATGGGAGCGTCTGGGTAGATTGAAGACACATAGTATTCTGGAAAGAAAACATCTACTACAGTAACTGTAGCACAGTGCACATGAGGGATATGTTTAAGGTCCATTGCCATACTGACAAAACATCTAATCATTTTGACCTGCAGTGTTTACACAATGCCAAAGGGACTTTTCATTTTGGGGTCACTGACTATTTGTATGAGAAAAGGTTTTAGTTTTGACTGATGAGTTGTCTGTTTTAGGAGAAAGATGACCCTTTGCAGGTGTGCCATGGTGCTTTGCTGAACCATCTAGGTTATTTTGGCAAATGTATTTAAAGCTTTGAGAATGTCCACTTTTTTCTCGAGAGATGGGCCAAATCAATCGAGAAGGAACTTTTCATTTTGGGGGCACTGACTATTTATATGAGAAAATGATTTGGTTTTGAAGCATGAGTTAACTGTTTTGGGTGAGATATGACCTTTTGAAGGTGATCTATGTATTTGTGCTGAACCATATAGGCTATTTTGTCAAATGCACTTAGAGCTTTGAGAATGTCATTTCTGTTTCAAGAATTGAGCCAAAGCAATGGAGAAAAACTGTAATTTAAGAAAGTTATCATTCATCCATTTGTTTATTGCCGCCAAGCAGTTGGTAATGGAATTTATGGCTGTTGCATCGTTGGGTTCAGTGGATATATATAGTTGTGTGTCTTCCGCATAGCTATGGAAATCTATGTTATGTTCTCTGATTATGTCGCCGATATTTCCTGAAACCTGACTGTGAGACTTCCAGGATGGTATTTTCTTCAAGAAAATAATTTAATTGGACTTATATTATCTTTTCCAGTACTTTACTAATAAATGGAAGGTTTGATATTGGTCTGTAATTTGCAAGGATACTGTTATCCAATTTGGGTTTCTTTAATAGGGGCTTTACAACAGCTGTTTTGAAGGCATCTGGGAAGACGCCAGTTCTAAGGGATGTGTTTATATACAGCCACTAATAGCTGTACTCATTTTTGTTGGTGTGCCCAGAACAAAAAAAATGGACATAAATGAGAAGAACAATAATGATGTTAATGGGAAGGGGTGAGATAATGCAAGGCATATATCAAGCTGCTTAAAAATAGTATTATACAAGTAGCAGTTCATTTATGTATCCTCCTAAAACTGAGAGTTTTGGTAAATATCAAATGTTGCTAAAGAGGGAAAATGCAGGCATCTGATTGAGAACAGGCCTTGAAATTCCTTGAAATCACATGACTTAGGGGGAAAACTGCCAGTTAGATTGTGAAATAGTGAACGATTTCCAAAACTCTCTTGTCAAGCCAAACAGGGTAGAGAACTGTGTTGTTTTTATTGAATTTGGCAGCGTCACTGCACATTGTACAGTTTTTCTGCATTTTTTATTCAACATAACATTGAATACATGCACCAACCAACATTATTTTCATGAGAATCAGAGAGAAGAAAACTATGCAAAAAGAAACATTGTAACTGAGTTATGGTGTCATTTTCCTTCTTCCCTCATTTTATAATTTGAATTGAAATACAAGACAGTGAAGGACCTTGAATTGACCTACACTGGACACCAACTGGTATTTTAAGGGGGCGAAGTTTTTGTTTTGGTAAACCTCATTGAGAAACGTTGAGAAATATTGTTGAGGTGGGAGGTGCTTACACTATAAAAGATTTGCAGGACAACAGAGGGGATTCATTCTGTGCACAGCCCTCCAAACAGGGAACATGGGGTCTCCCATCTGTCTACTGGTGTTCCTCGTCTTAGCTGTGGAACCAGCACAAGCAATAGAAAGGTACAGTAAATATTTCAACAGCTGCATGAGGGCATTATCAGTCCTGTTGTCTTTTTTTTTTGCGTAGGTCCAATGAGGCAGTTTTGTTAACTCACCTCATGAGTTTAATCCTTGATGTGCAAGGTCAATTCAATTTCCAGATTTTTGCCATGAATGTGCTTTGTTGAAATTCCTATGAATCCACTCTGGTCTTTCAGCTTCTTCATCTCAGCTCCCAATGTGTTTCATATCGGAGTTAAGGAGCAAGTTCTGATCCATGTGGGGGAAACCCTCCTCAATAAACGTGTAACTGTTTACCTGGAGGTCGAGATAGGAGGGATACTGATCTCAGAGAGGATCAGCACAATCTGTACTCAAGTGGGGCAGTTTCAAACAGTGGAACTAGAGGTATGTGCAAAATGTGAGATGGACAGCAGACCCACAACTTGGAACAATACATATATGTGAATCCTTCATGTTAAGTATGTTTTCAGATAGACAAGGAGAAGATGTCAAAAGTAGAATTCCTCCCCGGTAAACCCCCCTATCTCTTGCTGGTGAGTGAGATTGCCTCGGTGGAAGGTAGACAGTTTACAAGGGTCCTAGTCTCCAAACACCAAGGCTACATCTTCATTCAGACAGATCAGCCCATCTACAATCCCACTCAGAAAGGTAAGACAAGAATTTAAACAGAATTTAATGCATAGCAAGATACTTTTATTCATAAACAGATGGGTGAAATATCATGTTTCTTCTTTTAACAGTGAACTACAGGGTATTTACCTTGGACCACTCGATGAGACCTGTAGATGGCATTTTTCAATTGTCCGTTTTTGTGAGTAGAAACATTTTAATTGTTGGCTTGTTGACCTTGAGCACAGATATCTGGAGCTTCTGAATGTGACATTGATGTTTAACTGTGACAGAACGCAGCGGGAAACAGAATAAAGAAGGCCCTCCTTAAAGCAACCTCTGGAATTTTCAGCAGTTCAATGAACATTCCTGATGTGTCTAAGTAAGTCCAGAGAGCTAAAATAATGTGATAAGATACCAAAGCATTACAAACACTTCAGAATCATGCATTGTAAAAAGCCTATTTGCCCTACAAAAGATTTTAATAATATTTGCTCTTCTTTATTGATCGCTCTCGTTGATCGCTATCATTGAGTCATGTCACATGTAAGCCATGCCATACCTATACCTGCATATCTGTTCTAGAATGGGTACATGGAGGTTAGTGGCCCACTATGAAGATGATGAAAAGGAAGCTGCCATACGAGAGTTCAGAGTCCAGAAATTTGGTGAAATTCTGTTTCTTAAGATTCAATTGAAGTTCCATATTCTGCATCTGACTATTTTATGTTTGAAATACATTTTTCACTGCTTGCCCATTGGAATGTTGTAGTGATGCCCAGCTTTGAGGTGAATATCCTTCCTGACCAAAATTATCTCCTGGTGAACCAAGACCTCCCCTTCACCATCCAAGCCATGTAAGCCTCAGTTCCAACGTCGGCCGATTTCTACAATCAAACGCAAATAGAAATTAACATGAAAAATTACTTTTTCATCTCTCGATTATATGCTATGATCTGAAACCGCTTCCCGACCCAGGTACTCTTATGGGGAAACTATAAAAGGAGCCTTCCACTGTCGAGTGGGAGTAAGGACAGTCAACCAGGGGTCAGAGGGTGAGAAAGAAACAACTCTGTTCATAAGGGGACTAGAGCTAACTGGAACGGTAAGGGAATACACTCATTTCCAATTGAGTTCTTTAGCACGACTGTCATTTCTTCTAAAGCGATTTACAATAAGTAAGAGAAATATGTCTGAGAGAAAATGACCTGACTGCACATCAAGTTATCCTAAGTAGAGTCTTCGATAATTCCAACTGACTTCTGCAGTTGCAGTATTTGAGCATTGGACACACGCATACATGTTTAGCTCGTTCCAAAAGTTGAGTAATCATGAGAAGACATGCAGCAGAAGAAAGTTACTTGATGGTGAGGTCAAATTAGGAGGTTTTCTTTATAAAGATGATTTGTATTATTATTTATTTGAAAGTAGATACTGAATGTGCTTCTGTTTGACTGAACCCTTTAACCCCAGGAAGATGCTTTCACTTGATACCTACTCGCATTCTGTCTCAGATCATTAATGGACTAGGTGCTACAGAGCTGAAAGTATCCCACCTAGATGAACTCCTACAAAACAATATGAATACAAGCCTGTCTGACCTGGACCAAAGCGGGGCGAAACTTCACATTGCTGCTTCTGTCACCGACATCACCAGTAAGGTTTGGCACAATCGAACACAGTACAATACAAAAACAGCATTCAAATTTAGCAGGGATCAGATAGTGACGCGAGTGATCACCTTTTTGCTATGGGGTCAACATAATAAAAGCAGGTGGGGGAAATAGGGCATCTTGGAATCCATTTAGCAGACAACATGCTAATACTGGTGTACGTGTGATTTCCTTAGGTGGTGAGCTTCAGGAAGCAGAGGTCTTCCTTCCGGTGGTTTCTCAGGTTTACTACGTGGATCTGTCCCGCACACGCTCCCATTTTATCCCTGGTTTCCCTCTCTATGTGTCGGTAAGGAGTGAGAATTGAGCGCTCCATCCATGGTTCCGATTTTGACGTGAAAAACACAAATTCAATGTATTTGGGATTTTCTTTCAAACTAGGTGGTGGTCAGCCTCCCAGATGGATCCGCAGCAGAAAAAGTGGAAGTAGAAATTCAAGGTGAAGGGATCCAGAGGGAACCCAACCATGTTCAAACCAACCAGCAGGGTGTAGCAGGGAGCACATTAGCTGTCCCAGCTGATGCTAAACAAATAACTGTCCAGGTTTGTATGACACAACAGAGTTTTGAAACACCACATTGCTACATTTATATAGGCATCAACAAATGCATGCTATAACTTAAATACAACCTACCAAGTAATGGCATTTTGTTTTTTCAACAGGTGACAGTAGATGGCCATCAAAAGAATAAAATTATCAAACGTGTCTCATCTCCTAGTAACAGCTATCTGTACATAAAAGTGGATCACACCGTTTTTTCTGTGGAAAAAAACTTTGATATTAGATTCCATGCCAACGCCGAACCCAAAAATGGATACATTTACTACATGGTGAGAGTGTCTATCCTTGATCACAAACCGAGGATCTGCAGAAAACGATAAACAATCTTTTTGACACAGAGAAAATATCTGTTATCTCTGTCCCTGGTGCTTAGGTTTTAAGCCGAGGAGTTCTAATTACGCAAAAATCTGTCAGAGCAGGAGAACATGTTACAGCCAGCTCCTTCCAAATTACACACGCTATGATTCCATCCTTCCGTCTGATTGGCTTCTACTACCTTCAGAATGGTGACATCATCGCTGACTCTGTGTGGGTGGATGTCGAGGATGAATGTGAGGGCAAGCTCAAGGTTGGTAGCCAGTCCATGATGATGAAGAAGACCATGTAGTATTTAATTCAAAGACGATAAACAGTGTTTCTTCTTTACATGGTTAAAATATTGTGAAAAGTGTGTGAGTGAAGGTGTGGTTGTCTATCATATCCAGATCTCAAGTCCAACACCTGGTCCATATTTACCAGGGTCCCTGACAAAGGTCACAATAGATTTGGAAGGCCAGAAGGGTAAAGTCGCGCTGATGGTTGTGGACAAAACCATCTACGCTCTCAATGCCCAGAACAAACTTACTGCCAAACAGGTGACCCGCAAATCAACGAATATATAAATAAATAAATGACTAAATGTAAATATCCAGCTGCAGCTTGCTGAGCAAAATATTAACCGATTTGAGGTTATATTAAGTTCTGATCAATGATAATACTAGCCATAACTGTATTCACATGGCCCTTTTTAATCACTAGGTTGCAAGGTTCTGTATGTTCCGTAAAATGGGAGATTATAGTGTCTTGTTAAACTTGTTCAGTCTGGATGTTCATCTGTCTGCACAGGTCTTCTCCTCTATGCAGTCCTATGACCTGGGCTGTTCCTATGGTGGAGGACAAGACATGGCCGCAGTTCTCAACGATGCTGGTCTCTCCTTCATGTCCGCCTCAACTGAGAAGTTGACATCCCAAAACAGACAGGGTACGCCAAGCATCAGTGAGAGTAGAAATATCTAGTCAAGTTATGTTTGGGAAAAAATTTACTCTCTTTTATGTGTTTTTATCCCACCAAATTTCTAAGTGTTCCTGCAACACCAGGATGGTTGAAACAGGTCCATCTCATGGACTTGCATAAACACTCAACAAATAAAATATACACTCCTGGTTTTAAATGTGAAATGTGCTGTGTATAACTGTAGAAAGGATGTTTTCTCAGGTTTGGGTTGTCACAAAGACTTCAGGAGACGCAGGCGCTCCCTGAATCTACAACTGGAGATGATGACCATAAGTACTGTTCTTCCTGTAGTCCTTTATTGAAACAGCACACACATTCCCACAAGTTCAATAACCTCTTCCTCTCCGTCTGACTGTCAGAATCAAAGTATACAGATGACAAGTTGCAAGAGTGCTGTGTCCGTGGTCTCACACTGATCCCAATGAGGAGGACATGCGAAGAAAGGGCAAAGAGAGTTTCACTGACCGTGAAAGACCCAAACTGCACTCAGGCCTTCAAAGATTGCTGCCTTCAAGGGGAAAAGCTAAGAGACACAAAAAAGAAGGAGGACAAGGGCCTTGGCAAGGGTGAGTATGACGGTCATAAACAGCATGTACAGTTGCAAACAATGAACCAAACGTTTGACCAGTTTGAATGTATTTGCTTCCCTACTGTTAATTTGGAGGGTAACAGTGTTGGTTATACTACGGTACTGTGTCAACAAGTTTTTAGAAACAAAAGGATTAAAAGTGTTTAAAAAGGAAGGTTTATTGTGGACTGGGGGTTATATTCAGTTATCTCCCTTCACCAGAGGCCAGTGAAACTGACATTGAGGAATTCTTCTTTGATGCCTCCCTTCAAAACATTCGGAGATCTTTCCCTCCAAGTTTTGCTTTCACAGTGATTGAGGTGGATGGTAAAAAAGAGTAAGTAACAGGTGATTTAGAGCCTTACTCACCTCCCTTCCTAGTCAAACGTTATTAACGATTATCATGTGTTTATCTCCTAGTCACACTCTATCTCTGCATGACTCCATAACCACCTGGGAGATTCAGGCTGTCAGTTTATCAAAAACTCATGGTATGACAATCGTTCCCCATCCATGTGTTTAGAAGATACTGAACAACCTGTAATTATCTGTTGCCAGAGGTAGAAATAGCTACCAGTAACAATAGCCATAGCTTGACAAAAACTCTGAACAACTAGCGAGCCAGCCTGGCACTTTAATCCATCAATAATTCCATGTCCTTCCTTCAGGTTTTTGTGTGGCAGAGCCTTTTCAGATGACCGTGTTCAAGAATCTGTTTGTATCACTGAGACTGCCGTACTCAGTTAAGCAGTACGAGCAGCTGTCCATTGTTCCTGTCATACACAACTATGGGAAAAACCCTGCAGAGGTAGGTTTGATAACCTTCACTTGAAACCCGTTCTGAGACGTGGCGACCGTCTTTATAAACCTCTGGGAATTACCACACTTCGTTGTAGCTTGCAGTCCATATGGTGCCGACTGAAGGGCTCTGTTCTCCTGGATCAGCCTCCGTTTCTACTTATGTCAACATCACTGTGGCGCAACAATCTTCCAAATCAGTCCCTTTCTCTGCCGTACCCATGGCAATCGGCACCATACCTATCACGATACGCATCTACGACAGAGACAACGAGTTTGGCGTGGATGCAATTGAAAAGCTTCTGAATGTTAGGGTAAGCATAACCCATACCGTCAACCTATGTGTCTGAATGAAAGAGAAAGCCTGAGTGAAATTATATAAAATACACTCTCTTTGGATCATGTGTCATGAACCAGAGATTGTTCAAATATTAAAATATAATGATTTGGGTTTTAGACAGAGGGAATAGAGGAGTGGAAAGAGGAAAGTCATGTTCTTGATCTGAAAGGTAACATCATTATACATTTAACCAAATGATTGGCCTCTATTGAAAAGACTTACCTAACCCTAACCTGGTACTCTGCTTTTCTGTTAGGGAGGAGTGATGGGCTTTTCACTATTGATGGACAAATACCAGACAACAGCGTCCCTGGCTCCAGCACCAACATCTTTGTCAGGCTAGAAGGTCTCACTTATGCTCCTCAGATATTAGCTTCTCTGACTTTGTTTCCAGTTGCTCAAAATCAAATCAATTCCTCTAACTTAATGATTTAACTTCCAGGGGAGGGGTTTGGCCAGACCACAACCAAAACCCTGCTGTCTCCTGAAGGGGTTAAACGCTTGCTCAAGCTCCCTACTGGCTGTGCAGAGCAGACTATGGCGGTATTGGCCCCCCTGGCCCTGGCCTTGCGCTACTTGGACATGTCCCAGCGCTGGTTTGAGCTTCCTGCAGGAACCAGAGATACTGCCCTCCACAACACCGAAAGTGGTGAGGAAGAAGAGGGGTGTTGCACAATTATTCTTTTGAATCTCCTCATTCCTGTGAAAATGGGCTTATTCATGAGCCATGGATGGAAAGTCATTTAAAAACAGTTGACGTGTTTCACTGCGACACAGATTGTTAAAACGACTGTCGACAGTCAATTTTTACTCCCTCCTTCAGGCTACGCGAGGATTCTGACATTTAAAAAGAACGATGGATCTTACGGAGCTTGGACTCATACTCCATCCAGTTACTGGTCAGTTCACACCTTCCTCTGCTACCATCTTGTACTGTTAAAGCTAAAACATATCCCTTAACCACTAGGCTTCTACCCCTTCACTCACTCTTTGTGATTCTAAGCATACCTCATACACTGACATCGGTTTGTCACAAATTTTTGCCTCCAGGCTGACTGGCCTGGTTGTGAAGGTGTTGTCGCTGGTGGCTGAGCGCCAAGCATTAGTCAGCGGGGAGAGGGGAAGGATTACCCGGGTTGTGTCTCATGACGACATCACGGTTTCGGTTCAATACCTCCTCTCAAAACAGAAGGATGACGGCTCATTTATTGATCCTAATCCAGTCTACCACAGAGAAATTCAGGTAAGAAAATAGAGATGGAATGAAAGTGATCTTTCAGTAAATCACTGAATGAACATTCTTTGTGTTAAATAGAAAATCTCACTCGACATTAGGTGACACGATTATGAAAAGCAGTTTAAATTAAGGACGAAGCTGGAAGCTCAATCTGTATTTGTCCTCTAGGGGGGTGTTGGAGGCTTAGAGGGAGAAGTATCCATGACTGCTTTCATAACTCTTGCCCTCAATCGGTCCCTAGCCTTCTTACCCGAGAAAGAGAAGAACGATGCGGTAAGCCAGACACAGATAAGTCCTGAGAACCCATGATAACAATGGGGATACTGTATGTACTAAATGTAACTGCATCCTATGAGAGTACATCAACAATTGTTGCCAGTGAATTAAGCGGCTCATTGTGATGGCTTTGGGTCTTGTTTTGTGTAGAAAGACAGTATCGTAAAATCCACGAGCTACCTCCGGTCGCGTCTCGATGGGCTGGAGAGGCCCTACGCTGTGGCCATCACTGCCTACTGTCTCGCAGTCTGCTTACCAGACCGCACACAGGCACTACCCGCCTGGAAAAAACTCCAAGGATTGGCCACAAAAGGTACAAGGGAAGAACTACTATCACATTCAGCATGTCAGATGGCTGAGTGGTTAGGGAATCGGGCTAGTAATCAGAAGGTTGCTAGTTTGATTCCCGGCTTTTCCAACCAAATTACGTTGTGTCCTTGGGCAAGGCACTTCACCCTACTTGCCTCGGGGCGAATGTCCCTGTACTTACTGTAAGTCGCTCTGGATAAGAGCGTCTGCTAAATGACTATGAATGTAAATGTCAGTCAACAGTTCTCTCCTCCTGTGCCCCCCCTGACTCCTCCTTGCCTCCCCAGATACAAAAGGCTGCCGAGTTTGGAGGGCCAATGCAGAACTGGTGAGCCAAGAAAAAAAAAAAAGGATACCTGGCACGGAGGCCATTACCGTGGAGACAACAGCCTATGCCCTCCTGACAGCAGTAGCTCACAAAGACTCAGAGTGGGCAGAGTCTGCCGCTTGCTGGTTAACCACCCAGGAGAACTATGGAGGAGGTTTCAAATCTACACAGGTAAGGAGTATCCTGCCATCGAGCCAACCGAGCTAAAAAACACAGAAACATCTCATACGGAAACACAAGCCGTCACCCTTCACCTCTGGGTTTCTCAGTTTGCTTGAATCCGCATCACTGATATGCTGCCACTGTCTGTAGGATACTATAGTGGCACTGGAGGCTCTTTCAGAGTATGCCTTGGATATGCCCCCGCCCCCAGTCACAGAAGTGGAAGCCTCGTTCACTGTTAAAGGGAAGAGCACAATTCTGAAGCTATCACTTGGAAATACGGATGATAAAGTGGAAACAGAGCTAAAGGTAGAACATTGAATAACATACACAGACATACACACACACACACACACACACACACACACACTTGTATAAACCTGATCCTCTCTTGTTACTTATTCCTCAGCCACTGATGGGGAAGAATATTGATGTAATTGTGAAAGGCCAAGGAAAGGCCAAGATGAAGGTAAGTGAAGGGCTCCAAAGGTACTGAGAATAGTTGTAATCGATCCATAATAATTTGAAGTCAATGCAATCTTATTGTGTTTTATATTACTGTTCTGTCCGGCAGGTTTTAAAGGCTTACCATCTCATAGATCCCAGGGATGACTGTCAAGATCTAAAGATAGAGGTCACAATAGTCAAAGGTCGAGTGCTGTACACAGGTGAAAACTCAACATGGTTCTGAATCTGATAGAGTTAGCCTAATACTAAGAAAGGGGATTCATGCAATAGGATTTGTCATGCCATTTTCGGCGTTGGTCCTGTATTTCTTACACGGCTTCTCTACGACCAGACAAGGTTCCTGATTATGCCTACGGAGAGGACTATGGAGAGGAGGCGAGGAGGGAGGAAGAGGACTTCCCCTCATCATCTATCGAGTGGTTTGATGCCCGCACCAGACACAAGAGAGATACAGAGCAGAGCATTGAAAACGAAGTTCTCTACGAAGTATGTGTCAGGTCAGTTCTAGAGATAAGAATCCCATTAGTGCTCTGATTGCCAATTGCAAGTCAAATTGGTAATATCTTCAAATGTGAACTCTGAGGATCTTCAAGGTATGTAGTCTACTTCCAACCGTGTGCTAACACACATACTGTACACGAAAACACACTTTCTCTCATTGTATATTGTGCTATGACGGAGCTGTAACAAACCTCCATACCAAAGTGTGCTTTCTCTCTTCACAGTTACAGTCTGAGCAGAAACCTCTCAGGAATGGCCATTGCAGACATCACACTGCTCAGTGGCTTTGAGGCACAGACTGACGACCTGGAGAAGGTCAGTC
Source organism: Osmerus mordax (assembly GCF_038355195.1). Taxonomy (NCBI): domain Eukaryota; kingdom Metazoa; phylum Chordata; class Actinopteri; order Osmeriformes; family Osmeridae; genus Osmerus; species Osmerus mordax. Next base: position 17,504,930 of record NC_090055.1, read on the forward strand.
ACTAAGCCTTAGTGACTAAGACGTGAATGAACCTTCTCCACGGCTTGAGGTTAGGGTTAGCGTAAGCTGCTCCGTGCGTCTTGTCAACATTCGCTTTTGGTCTCTGTCAACAGCTGAAGGACAAACCAGAGGAGTACATATCGCACTATGAAACGTCACATGGCAGAGTGCTGATCTACTTTAACGAGGTAGGACTTTCTCATCATAGAACTTATCATACTGTACACACCAGGACCTCGTAGAATTGTTCCAACCATACATTACATATATATACCATATACACATTTCCCTTTGAGGATGAATGCATTTTTGTCTGATCTAATCTCTAAACCCCAAATAACTAATTGTCATCTCACAATCTTATTCAAGATGTTCGAGAATGAAGAGTGCATTACATTCAGGGCAGTGCAAAGGATTCCCATTGGTCTGCTTCAGCCAGCTCAAGCTTTATTTTATGACTACTATGAACCAGGTATGAATAACCCTAACCCTTTTATCCATACCTCCTCCATAATTCTTCAACTGAAGTTTCTGTGAAATGATAAAACCTTAGTTGAAGTAAAAACGGTGTTATTACCTATTGTATGAGGCTCCCTCTGTCTTTACAGACAGGAAGTGTGCTGTTTTGTATTCTGCCCCTCAAAGAAGCAAGATGATCGCTCAATTGTGTGAAGGGAGCGTGTGCCAGTGTGCAGAGAGTAGGTCTTTGTTTCCTGGGCATATTCATCAACATTTCCTCACAGGTTTGAACCGTTGTGTAATCATGTCTAATCGCTTGTCTAAAGGACCTTGTCATAAGGAAAGGACGTTTTCCGATAAACCGATGATTGGGGAACAGGATCGTCAGGAACATGCATGCAAATACCCTCTTGCAGATTATGGTCTGTATCACGATAGCTAGACTCCAATGACATTGATGTGGTCATTTGTACAAAATATGAGTTGATTAATACAATGTGGCTTTTTTTATATTAGGTTACCAAGTTGAGGTTCTTAATGTGACTGTGAAGGGTAATTTTGAGCTCTACACAACTAATGTGGTGGAGGTACTCAGAACAAGTAAGTGTATAGTAACCATAGTTACCATGTAGTAAACCATAGTTACCATGTATAGTAAACCATAGCCATAGATGAGTAGCTGCAATGCTTGTGTTCTGATGTGTTGATGGACCCTCAGACAGAGACATGAAGATGGACGAGAGCCAGATCCGAGTGTTTGCTAAGAGGCTGCACTGTAAAGGAAAGCTGCAGAAGGGAAAGCAGTACCTGATCATGGGCAAAGATGGCCTAACCACTGACACCAGTGGCCGGTAAGTGCAGTCAAGATGTCAGGTTTTTCTGATTTATATCCGACACACTCTCTTTCTCCGTGTGTCTTTCTGTCTCTTTTCTGTGTGTCTCTGTTTCTGACTCTGTCTTTTGCTGGCTTATCTTTTCTCTCTCTCTCTCTCTCTCTCTCTCTCTCTCTCTCTCTCTCTCTCTCTCTCTCTCTCTCTCTCTCTCTCTCTCTCTCTCTCTCTCTCTCTCTCTCTCTCTCTCTCTCTCTCTCTCTCTCTCTCTCTCTCTCTCTCTCTCTCTCTCTCTCTCTCTGTGTCTTACAATATCTCTTCTCCTCTTACCCACAGGATGCAATATCTGTTGGAATCAACAAACTGGATTGAACAGATACCGAGCCGATGCAAAGGAACACGTGCCAGAGACTATTGCGCCTTTTTCAATAAATTTGTGTCTGAGTATAGATTGAGTGGCTGTACCCAGTAAAGAGTTAGTTCTCTAATACATCGTTCTTGACAATAATACCAACATACTTCCAGCAATCTTTAAAATATTATATTTCAATGGACTCATTGTTTAATACTGTGTGTGTTCCTTCATCTTCAATAAAATAATACTTTCACTGCCATCTTGTTAATATTTACAAAACGTGTGCGATAACTGAAGTTGAGATGTTTCACATTATCGTAATCACGGCAATGTTATGCAAAAAGACAATATTTGATTTGGATCACAAGGTAACCAGTTTTACAAATCACTCATTTCTGGCAGCATGCGAGAAAAGAAAAAAAACACTCCAGCAAAGTACATAGCATGAGGGAAAAGTCACGTCCTCCAACTGTTTAATGTTCAGCCAGTGGTTAAGATTCAGTTGAGTTTGCTGGTGTGATTTAGCTTTCCCAGCAGTGGTATTTATTTTTTATGTCATATTTTTTTTCTTCACCTGAGGCAGTCAAGGACATAAGAGAGCTCTCTGTGCTCAAAACAACCCTGACCCCCCCAGGCCCAGTAACCCCACCACCCCTTTCCCAATATCTGTACGGGAAAGGGGTGGGGACAGCGATGGGGGCGGGGGGATGAAGGTCGTGCACCAGGGTTAATACAGTGCATCTACATTGAAGGACTGCAGCTGACCTGACAGGGCCAAACCCAGACCATGTTCCATGGCTCATGTTGAGACAACAGTGACACAAAATGGCTTCAACTTCCTCACCTGACTTTGATATATACACAGACGTATATATCAAATACATGGATGGAGACAGCCCCAAAGTTGTGAAACAGTTGGGCTATCCTTTGTTGAGTTATGAGAGAGAGGCACAGGGAGAAAAGGGGGAAGAGAGAGGGGTCATTTTAGAAGTGAGGGATTGAAGAGGGAGGGTTCTGAAGCGGGAGAGGCAGGGGAACAGGCCTGGGCTTATGCGCTTATATTATTTTAATCTCTGAAGCCTGCTCCAATGTAAGCAACATGAGAGCACTGGCCGTCACTTCAATCACATCCAGGTCAATGGCTGTCCTGTTCCTGACTTTGCCATCAGACTTCTCATTAAATGTGAATCAATAAGGAGTAAGCAAATACACATACCACAACATCACATATTTTCACATCAGCAATACCTTATTTGACTGTTTGTGAGTAACACCTTTTGCACATTTCAAATCGTACATGTTTGTTTATATTATTTCCTAAATAGTGTGCGTCTGGGATTAGCATAATGCTACCCCACCAAGTCATCTGTGATGGTGCCTACTGTACTAGACTGTAAAGCACTGTTTTCTATGTAGACTACTGTCAAATCAAAGATTTGTATCACAATTATGACACTTTAGTCACATTTGTGATAATTATTACATATAATATTCCAGACACATAACTCTGCTTACACATGACATTTGCAAAGTAACACCTTGCATCCACATAAGTAGTATTTACTAGAAAAACAAACTGGATATATTAGTATTGAGGAGGTGCATATCAGAATAGAAACAGTGTCCGTAAAGCAAGTCAAAGACATCAGAAGCCAAAGCGATGGTAAACTAGATTAAGGATCATGGGATATGTGTTTTGTTAGGTGCCCATGGAGTCGTAGCTCGTTCACGGTTTGGCTTCACCCATTCTCCAGAGGCCAAGGCAGGGTCAGAGGATGGAGGGTGGTCCGCACAGAGATGGAGGGAGGAGGAAAGGAGGGCGGAGTCGTATCTCTGCCCGGCCACCAGATGGAGGCACCGATGGTGTCGGACCACCCAGCCTGGACGCTGCTCTGGGGGGGACAAGAAGTTCCTTCTCTTCCATGTGGATGGGAGGGTCCATCAGCTCAGGATGTCTCTGGATTCAGAGTCGACCACCTACGCCCTCAAGCCCATCGTGTGAACTACCACACGTCACCCACAGGGGGCCCCGAGCGAAGCATATTGTTTTCAGTATTTTTCCGCTTTTCAGCACAGGCCATGAAGTTAACTTAGACAGTGTGACATTCAAATTGCTATATTAATATTTATATATTATTATTATTATATTCAATGTCCTTTTCCACATTTCCACCAATTGATGTATTGATGAATCATTCCATTAAGTTGAAAGGCACCCATTGAGGTGTTTCTGTATGTGCAGTAGGATTTTGTATTAGTGCTCGTATGTGTGTGTGTGTGTGTGTGTGTGTGTGTGTGTGTGTGGCATGAGAGGGTTTGTGTGGGTGTGTTAGTATGTGTGTCTATTTGTGTGTGTGCATGTAAAGAGAGTACTGTGCTTGCACATGGTTTACAAAAGCGGGCTGGTGGGTGGTCATTTAGCCAACGATTGCAACGCAGTACTACAGTGTTTGTTAGCTGGTGGATATTTGGTAACTTACATAACTCCCACGTAGCTACATCTCATTAGCTCCAACAAGCAGGCCATTCATATGGAACGATGTTCCTCTTGCCCAGCTATGGAGGTGAATACCTGTGGTGTGAAGCTGTGTATTCCTGCTGAATCATGGGTATCTGAATGACCAGGGGCTTTTTATGCAAGCCTGACTGATCACAGTGTGTTCAGAAAGAAACTGGATGTAATTGGATTGGACCCACTGGGCAAGTCATAACGTCAAACTGAAAAGTGAAAGTATGAATTGATTAAAACACGGTTGAACATGAAATGTCCTTATTGTGTGTATACCCATTAAATGATGAACGTTCACATTAAATGATGAGTGTGACGTCACATACAAAATGTGCATACCCCTCCCCCCCTCCCCTCCAATATAAAAATATATAAATCAGTGTGGATGTGTTTTATATTTTATATTATATATATTTATAACTAACTAGTCCTCATCTAAATCAAATGTAACTAGTCCCAATCTAATATTTTCTGCAGTGGTGGGGTAAGAAAGAACAAGGTGGGTGGAGGGTGGAGGCAGGAGGAGGGGGGAGTCCTTAAGTAGCTGCAGACTTTATCCCCCTGCTCCTTTCTAGTGGTGCTCCTGTCTCTCTCTCCTCTTCCTTCCTGCCTCCCTCCATGCTCAGCCAGACTCCATGAAGTTCTCCAGACAGATGGAGAGTAGCACAGACTGACAGACGCAAAGCTAAGAAGGAAATCACCCATCACTGCACAGGTGAGTGACTGTCCTTACGTGACTATTGGAAAGTTCACCTGAATCCTAAATTGCTAGCACGGGCATAATAAATATACAGTGATACAGTCTACAGTGACTGCTATACCCGTAACGGTCACGGTATTTGGATGGACTGATCCTCGTGTGAGAGGATTGTTCATGTTTCGCCTATTTTAAAACTCAGTTTCTTCACCTGTGCAAAATTAGGTAATTCATTTTTTTTTTTTTTTTATCGATTTAATACAAGAGCAACACGAACAAGGATGCTGAGGAGTGGCAATGCATTGGATCAGTATCTGTTGAATAACACAGTTGCCGTTTCATCAGTACTACAACTGTCTTGAATGGCTATCATGATTTGATCACTGTCATAGTTTGAACTTCTAAACACACTAAATCCTATGTAAACCTTCAAAGACAGTACTTTTGTTCACAATTCAATGCCCTAACTCTTCAAACATATCATTGAGCACCTTCAGCATCTCTCGCACGTTTTCCTCTTCTACTCCATCGAAGCAGTAAAAGATCGGCACCAATTACTTTGTGGTTTCCATGAGGAGTGTGTGTGGGTTATGCAACCTTCTCTAAAGTCAAAGAGGTCCAGTCTCCAGGAGAGCTATACAGTACTACGTTGTTAGGCCCCTGCACAGGCTCTCCTCTGACTGCAGCTTCTGGCTGTCTCTCTCTCTCACCAGCCACCTCTCTCTTTCATGCTAAAAAACAAACCTCCCGGGCACTCAACCATATCATTTTCAACTGAAGTTAATCACCATTTACTTGTATTCATATGATTCATTCTTCCTTTTAGTATGTTAGCGGTACCAGGTTTTTGATTCAAAACCTTTCTCTGTTAATATACATTTTTGGGGGAAAGGTTTGGGTTAGTTTACGGTTCCATTCGTTTAGCTTCATAATCCTTGTGCCTTGATGACTTAGTACATGCAAACATGCAGATCGGTGTAATTGAATCTTGTGGACAGTTTTACATCAACATCCCCCCCAAGATAGACAAATTGAGCGCAGTTCGTGTGCAGCATAATGTCTCCTTTCTTCTCGACGTGATGTGATACTTGGAAGTGGGAGTTTTTGGAGTGATCGCAAGAGGGGGAGTGTTTGTGCAGGTAGAAGGGAAGTAGGACTGTGAGATTGAATGTGAGCATGTGTGGGTCCACGACACCCTAGAAAACAGTCCTGACACCAGGTAGAAACCTCATCTATGGTGCCCTATAATGTAATGATCCCAGTACGCCCAAACCGATGTTTAAACTGATAACATACTGTGAGAATTTAAACAATGTTTCATTTTTCATTTCTAGTAACGCCCTGTGGATTTATTCGACTGTCCATCACTGAAACGTAGAAGAAGGAGTTTTTTGTTCCTCACAAGCACTTCATTTACAAACCCTAAAAAACGGTTTTACCTTGATATCCAGTAACTGGTCTTAAAGGTAAAATGCTGTTTACACTGGCCCTGCTCCTCCTGGTCACCCCATTACCCTCTCTCCAAACCCCAACCAATGAGAAGAGGAACTCCACAGGAAGTGACCAGCCCAAGCCAAATGTCGTTCTCACCCTGGTGAAACCAAAACCCGTAGCTGTGATCGCTAAACAGCCCAACAAGACCCCTCGCCCCACCCCCAAACCAACCATCAACCTGACCGTTTTGACCCCCTCAGTCCCTACCAAGCCCCCCGCAGTCAGTCCTCCCAAGACTGTTAAAGACAAGACCCCCCCTGCCCCACCACCTCCTGCCATCAAGGTGATCCTTACCGACGGCTGCCTCCACAAGGACATCCAGAGTCACTCTTCCAGCACCCCGGAGCAGGGCCAGGAGCTGCAGCTGGAGCTGAAGCCTGGGTCTCCACTGGTCATGACCCACAAGATCAGCCTGGTGCCTGGGGGCTGCACAGGGGGCTGTGTGGCCGAGATGGCTGCCCTGAAAGGACGTGTGTCCAGGCTGGAGAAGGAGATGTCGTCCATCAAGGAGCAATGTACGACCTCACATCCTTGTTCTGTTCTCCAACATTCTTCGATCTTACACTTGTTGATACATCTTGAGCATCTATATATGACGTAGAATGATAGCGATGCAGCCAGCTAGTCCAGTCAAAGTGTAGATGATTTGTCTTCTCGTAAACCAGGTCCCTGCTCTAAGGTGAACTGCCCGAATGACTGTGGCGGACGAGGTAAATGTGAGAAGGGAAAGTGTGTCTGCCTCCCAGGATTCCTTGGGCTTGACTGCAGCAAGTGCGCCCCCGGATCTGACTGCAGTAAAAGTGAGTCACCCGCGTTAGTTTGTCTGACTTCCTGATCATTGGACTGATCCTCCTTTGAATCATACAGTTCACCTACCCTTCCTGTCTCTTTTCTTTCCCCAGAGGATGTTAAAGACAAGGTGAAGACAACAGTGGAGAAGGTAACCCCTGAGAGCAATGTTAACAAGACCAGCGTCTCGTCTACAGAGGTGAAGAAGGTAGCAAAAGAGGACGACTCCAAAACCAAAATCAAAGTGGTCACCGTCACTGCGGTAAAACCGCAGGTTACGGTTACTAAGACTACCAGCAAGGCTGGAAAAACCAAGATTACACTGGGCCTTCCGACAGTGGGACAGGTCCTCTTAAAACACAATGGAGGAAAAAAGCAGAAAGAAGCTCGTAAAGGCGAAACAAAAGTTTTTCTTCCTAAGAAAACACCCAAACCAGACCTTAAAGGCAAAGTGACCGTTCAGGACCAACCTCTTAACGACACCATTACCCCGACTACTGTGAAGAAATCAAACGGCACCACCAAAGGCACAGACACTGCGAACAAGACTCGCCCAAGGAAGGAGAACCTAGAGCAGTCCACTCTGTCTGAGAAGAACTCCACCCAGACATCTGTGAAGAAACCCACCAAGAAGGTGAATGAGAGCGTCACCAAGGTAACAGTGTCTGTCAACAACACCCAAACGGTGACAGGCAAAAAGAAAATTCCACAGAGGAGTCAGTATTTAGTGAACGTGACCACTCCGAGTCCCGAGGTCAAAGTCCCGAAGGTCAACAAGACGATGGTGCTGCTGGTGAATGCCACCAGGAGGCCTCTGGCGACCGGCCTCGGTTCGGTCAAGGTCCAAAACATCTCCTCCTACGGCTTCACTCTCACGTGGTCCTCTCCGCAGGCCATGTTCAAGAACTTTACCGTGACCCGACGGGAGCTGAGGGCAGAGGGTGAGGAAGAGGAGGAAGCAGAGGATGGACCTCTTGGAGGACAAGACAAAGGACTGGCGTCAGCAAACACCACAGAGAGTGCTGTCAACGGAACCGCGTCCTCCACCAATGTTCTCAGTGGCTCCAAGTCTAAGGCTGACGGCAAGCACACCAGGAAAGTCTCCATGGCTCTCCCAGGAGGTGTTCGCTCGGTGGAGTTTGGCAACCTGCATCCTCTGACCCGCTACGCGCTCAGTATTTACGGCACGGCTCCTGGAAAGAGGTCCAAAATCCACAGAGTGACTATCACCACAGGTGACCAGAACCACCCCCTCTGAACTTTGAATGCTCGGATCTTTATTTAAACACTCTTACAGCAGCATTATATTCTGCCACATTTGTTCACAATATACAACTCTTGAGTGGAACCTGATTCTTCCCTTGACCCCTCTCTCTCTCTCATTCTCTCTCTCTCTCTTCCCCGGCCTCTCTCCCTCTCCTCAGGTCCTGAGCCCCCTACAGACATGGTCTTCAGCAACGTAACCGAGTCCTCCCTCGCTGTGTCCTGGACCAGACCCAAGAGCGCCCTCACCGGCTTCCAAATCACCTACACCAATATTGTCACTGGTGCGATTCTCTCCATTGGCACAATGCTCTTTAAATCTTCTGCATGTCTACCTTAAAGAAATCCTGTACCCCCAGGATGACCTCCCTGTTTCTGTGCTTTGACAGCGGAGAGCAGCTCAGTGTCAGTCAATGCCCAGCAGTCCCACGTGGTCCTGCCCATGCTGTCTGCAAGCTCCTCGTATGTGGTCACCGTGACCTCCGTTCTGGGGAAGATCCCGAGCGACCCTGCCGTTGCCATCATGACCACAGGTGCGGGACTCGACATTCAGTCGATACATTCCACACTCAGTCAGAATGGAGGAATCTGACGATGGAGAGCGGATGTTTGCTTCCCACTCCAATCCTAAACAGCATCACGACAACAAAACGACATGCTTTACCGTGACTGATTCTGATTCTCCCCTGCAGTGCCCGCTCCCCCTGTCCAGCTCCAAGCCATCAACATCACCGACACCAGAGCGGTGCTGCAGTGGACGCCCAGCCTGGGGAAGGTCGACCGTTTCATCATCAGCTACGAGTCAGCCAGGAGTGAGTCAGCAGGCACGTTCTCCCCCACGGCGCGGTGGTGGGAGAACGTCCATTTTCTGGTGCCAGATCCACTCGCGAGGCCTGTGACGGAAGCGGAGGTAACCTTCTCTCTCTCTCTCCTCTGCCCCCCTCAGCGCCCAACGTGACGGTGTCGGTGATGGTGTCGGGGAACTCGGTGGAGCACCATCTGAAAGGCCTTCAGAGAGCCACCCTGTACACAGTCAAGGTGCTGAGCGAGAAGGACAGTCTCCGGAGCACGGCATTGGCCACCACCTTCACAACCGCCAACAGTGAGGAGGTTATGTACAATACGGGGCAGAAAGTCTTAGGCACAAATACAAATGTTTAAAGTAAAGCCAAAATGTGTTAAGAAATCATTTCATTAAAAGCAGTGTTTTCTCAACACTGCACTTTTATACTACGACAAATACGGACAAATATAAGACAAAATTCATGTACAATATTATTTAAGACGTTTGCACAGTCCTGTATGAGGAACCCTGAGATGTTTCAAAGTAACTTGATCCTGTCTTGGTGTGCCCTGTACCTGTCTCAGTGGTGAAGGCCAGCGATGTCGACGCTCATTCCGCTGTGATCACATGGAAAGCCCCAGCTGTAGCGTTCCACAGCTACAGAGTGACCTATCAACTGGCAGGAGGGGAGGCCAAGGTGACCACACTCCCCTGACCTCTACCACATGTCTCCCTCACGAGTTCCTTCACAAGCACAGCTGTTGATGGGAGAATGCCAACAGCCTGATAATCGTTGCTGTCCCCTTTGTGCGCAGGAGGTTATACTGGACCCATCTGCGAGTGAGTACAAGCTAACCGGACTGCTAGCCATGTCCAGGTACACTGTGCTGGTTCAGGGAGAGAGGGAAGGAGAGTACACTTCTGTGATCGCCGCAGAGTTCACCACAGGTAAGGCTTACCCACCGGAGACGTCAACATTCCGACAGGCGGCGAGGCGAAATCCAAACGAGGCGTCTTATCCGACGAAGCGTTCACCGGCATCGTGTGTTCCTCTCTCCCAGCCAAGCTGCGCTTCCCATTCCCCACGGAGTGCTCCCAGGAGCTGCTCAACGGCGCCCTGCAGTCTGGGGAGGTGGACATCTACCCCCAGGGCAAGGAGGGAGGGGCCGTCAGGGTCTACTGCGACATGGAGACTGACGGAGGGGGCTGGACGGTAAGGAGAGAGGCTTCATGTATGATACTGATGCTTCAGGTGGGGCAGACACTGCAGAGATACAGTAGTCTCAGGCCTGTACTGCAATAACATCTCGGACACAGCAGGACGTCTATACGGTAGGTTATATTTAGACACGTTCCATGGTTCGCACTCCATCCAAATTGTTTTCTGAAGGCAGTTTTGCGGTTCTGATAGGTGTTCCAGAGGCGAGTGAACGGAAAGACCGATTTCTACAGAACCTGGAGTGAATACACCCACGGCTTCGGAAACCTCAGCGAGGAGTTCTGGCTCGGTAGAGTGATTATGATGAACCAATCCTGTCTGCCTTGGGATTCAAATACAAAAATTGTCATCGTAAAGCCTCATTAATATCGAGTTATGTTGAGTCACGTGTCAGGAAGTGACTCACGTGTCAGGAAGTGACTCACGTGTCAGGAAGTGACTCCGTTTACGGTTGTGACTCAACAGGAAATGAGCTGCTGCACAACCTGAGCAGCATGGGCCCTGTCAGTCTGAGGGTGGACCTGCGCTCAGGAAATGACACGGCGTACGCACACTACTCCAACTTCACCATCGGGTCCGAGGCCCGGCACTACGCCATTGAGGTCTTCGGCTACACCGGCACTGCAGGTGAGTCCAGAACTGGACAGTGAAGGGAAACGAGAGCTTGCAAAATCATAAATACATTATATTTATACATTACAGGTATATAAGTCAGGTCTACTCCGTTTTTATACCACCCACCTGCGGCATCGAAAAGTTCACTTTTTGGTTAACTCCTCCTTCTCCTCCATCACGTCTGTCAGGTGACTCTATGAGGTATCACAATGGTCGCCCGTTCTCTACCAAGGATAAAGACCCCAACCCCCTGGGGATCCACTGTGCCAGGGCCTACATGGGGGGCTGGTGGTACAAGAACTGCTACAAGACCAACCTCAATGGTCTCTACGGCGTCAACAGCAACAACCAGGTATAATCTCCTCTCTAGCTCTTTCTGAAATTCCACTAGACACGACGCGTTTTTCAAATGATTCGACATGTACACAGTCGTGGATATTCGTTTCGACCTGAGTCCGATGAACGACGCCAAACGACGAAATGCTTATTTTATTGTCTTCTACACTGTTGAGGAAGTCTGGAAATCAAAGATGTGATCGCCAACGACTCTTTTCATGTGCATGTGATGTTATAACCGGAACTTGTGCTGTGCCTCAGGGCATAGTGTGGATAGACTGGAAGGGGAAGGACGCTTCCATCGGCTTCGCCGAGATGAAGTTCAGACCAGCTGGATTCTCCCCTGCCACCCATGGCTAAGCCCATCCCCGCCAGCCCTGCCGCCCCCAAAGCCCTTCGCTACGGAGAAACAGAAACGTGGACCCCCGCCGCAAGACCAAGACAAAGAGGGACGACACGCTTTCCGAGGCGACGCCTCGGGTTTCCACGTCAGATAGCATGTTCTGCGGTTTTTTACACGGCTGTTACAGAAGCTTCTCTTTCAGTATTTGTACAGCGCTCCAGGTATTTTCGTCTGTGCCCTATCCTTGTCATGCATGGAGACATGCATGGTCTCTCTCTCTCTTTAAAAAAAAAAAAAAACGTACGCTGAGATTCGATGTACTAAGCAGACAGGAGATGTTAGTGGTGGCAGTATTTTGTATTTTTGTCGTTTTCTTTTGACTCACATGACCCCACAATCTCCAACAAGAGTTCACACTCTGTCCCTCAAACACCTCAGGTGTACAGGAGATAGGTTTGCCACCTCACTACTACTGGAATCAAATATGCACTGCCTCTCCACTCTATTGGAATAAATGTGGCAAACCAGGATCTGAAGTTGGGTGACTTTATTTTGTCTCGTTGTGTGTGTGTGTGTGTGTGTGTGGGGGGGGGGGGGGGGTTCTGGGTTTCAATGAAAGCAAAACAAAGCCCTCTCCCCAGTGAAGCATCTTGTTTTCCTGCCCCAGTTCATCTCTCCACCAGGGTAAACACTGTCCACTGTTAAGGTTAAAAACACAACTTTCAGAGAGGCCCCATGCTGCAGCACCCTAACCCTAACCTGGGCATTGTAGCCATCCGTAACTGAGACTAGATATTCTCATCCTGTAGTACAATGGTCCCAGACCTAGGAGCTCCCCTCTTCCCTGTGTGGTATTAAAACATGCTGTCCTTTGTCTGTTTGTCTTTACTTCACCACCTCGATCCTTTACAACAAACATGAAGGGACAATCAAGGTGAAAACAATATTTTACTAACCTTGAGCCGAGTGCTGTACCCACACAGCAAGAACGCCACACACACACACCATACACACACACACACACCACACACACACCACACACACACACACACACAAACACTCACACCATAAGGCTGGATGAGGTGGGTATATAGTATATGAGCAGAGGACAAAAGGATGGGTCTTTTTTGGAGTCAGTGAAGGACTGAGTCATGATGGTAATGGGCGTATCAGTGGTGAGTTTGGGAGCTCTTCTCATGCTGCTAGTGCTAGCCCTGTGGTTACTGCTAACCTTTTCTGCTGGACACCATGACACATCCACACAGGGATTCACACAAGGTAATTAACATTATATCAATAACTACAATGTACAATAGGATACGAAGAAGTCATTTCACATAGACTTGTTAGGATATAAGATGGACTATTGCTTTGTAATGCTCCACATTGAGGCAGGTCCAATCTGCATTTCTGCCACTTTGCTTGCAAATCTAGGAGCAGCTCTCACTCAAGGTTGGTGTGTCTGGATGTCCAGACTACCATGAAAATGATTATTTACAGTATCATTAGGCTTTGTGTTACTTGACGTTCCCTTTTTCCTCAATACAGCGCTTAAATCTAGGCTCCTGGCCTCGATCTATCAGTTTCTCCCCTGTTCTCCCTCTCCCTCCCCCTCCCTTCCGGGGCCTACCCCCTTACCTCTGGTGGGCAACATGTTTGAGCTGGCACACGACCACCTGCCCATTCACCTGACTACCTTGGCACAGCACTATGGCAACATCTACCGCCTCAAGCTTGGCAGCACCAGTAAATATACATTTCCTCATTGCTCAGTTTCGGCAGATAAACAACACTTCTAAAAGCATGACCTAAATAAATCTGAAAGGAATTCAGAGGTTTGAGTTACGTTTTAAACATTTCAAAAGGTCGGCTATGCAGATGGATGGAGTTTTAGGGTTACTCTGGAAAAATGCTATCTGTTTCAGCCATGGTGGTGCTAAACAGTGGCGATGTCATTAGAGAAGCCCTGGTGAAGAAATGGTCCGACTTTGCCGGGAGACCACATTCATACACGGGTAAAACACCTAACGAAGGCAGCCGTCACTCGGTCGCGCTAATTAATACAATACATTCCGACCACAGTTTCCCCTCCTAACGGCGTCCGTACCTCCACCCCACCCCCCCCCCACCCCCCCCCCCCCCCGCATGTGTGGCGGCCTCAGGAGACGTGGTATCGGGGGGGGGGCGCTCCATCTCCCTGGGTGACTACAGCGACGAGTGGAGGGCTCACCGCCGCCTGGCCCACAGTGCTTTGCAGCGATGCACGCAGCAGTCTCTACACGGCGTCATCCAGAAACAAGCCCTGCACCTAAGACAGGTAGAAAACACGGGTTCCGCTCAGAACCCCCGCAGTGACGAGAAAGGAGGAGGAAAAGTGGAAATTAAGTTCTAGAAAGAAGTCATGACAACCTAATAGCTGCGTACATGGACATGACCCAATAATCACACACGCTGACATGGCCAAATCACAAACCAATGTTTCCATCCATGTTTAAACTCATTTAAATACACCATGTATTTAGACCCACAAATATGCCCAAAATGCAGAGGCTCACTGTGACCCCTCCAGGTGCTGTTGGACTACCAGGGCCAGGCTGTGGACCTATCAGAGGACTTCACTGTGGCGGCCAGTAATGTCATCACCACTCTGGCCTTCGGCAGAGAGGTGAGCATCTTCCTGGCTCTCTGCCGGTCCTTCTGTCAGAGTGTGGGTCTCTTGTGGACAACCAGAGACCCAGGATTAGAACTGGAGGCTCGTCTGTTCTTGTACGGCTTTAGTCGCTGGAAAAACAAAACTGGATGTATTTAAGTATTTTTACACAGTGTGGCCAGCACATCCTAAAAACTGAGACCCCAATGAGCAAATGTATTGCTGCTGGAAAAAGTGACTATTCATTCAGGGACACAGGCTGCTTATCTTATGTGGCTCATGTAGGCATAAAGAATTCCATGAGGGATATATTATGGAACATATGACGGTTATAGACGTGGCATGACCGCTATGGTTATGGTGGTTTGACAAAAATATATAATGGTTCTCTTCTCCAATCTAGTTATTTCCGTATGTATATCCCTGTATGCCATCTCTTGTGACAGTAATATCCTATTATATGTAGTGACCCGGATGTTTGTGTTCCAGTATGAGAAGAGCTCACATGAGCTTCAGCGCCTGCACAGCTGTCTTAACGAGATCGTGTCTCTGTGGGGCTCACCCTGGATATCTGCACTCGACTCCTTCCCCCTGCTGAGAGTCTGGACACACTACATACTCACCCACACATATGACTAGATCCTACGTAGTATCAATAGAAAATACTTGTTATCAAAAGAACTTTCATTACAGAAAATCATGTCAGTTTGAGACCACGTTATAGCTTCTGTTGTTGTCGTTCCTTCCAGAAATTGCCCAATCCTCCGTTTGCCCGTCTTCTTAAAGAGGTGGCGAGGAGAGATGACATCATAAGAACACATCTGAATGAATACAAGGTTACAGCGTTAGACGTTTTTGAATGCAGCTGGTTTCTAACGTATCCACCAATCATGGAATTTACAATGTACAATAATGCATGTCCACTGTCAACGAATAATGCAGATGCAAGATCGCAAATGTGAGGATGCCATCACAGGGTCCCTTCTCCAAGGAATTGACCAATCACAGGCCAACTCGACACAGGGAATGGTAGGAACTAGTTGACTATGGTACTACTGACTCATCAGGACATTGAAGGTTAATGATAATGTGGTTAATACAACCAGTGTACTGGTCTATCTGCAGGTACTGACAGACACTCATGTCCACATGGCCACAGTGGACCTTCTTATTGGTGGAACTGAGACCACTGCTGCCTGGTTAAGCTGGACAGTGGCCTTCCTCCTACACAGACCGGAGGTACAGTAAACCATGCAGCATATCAGGGTCCTTCTGGGACTTGTAGTTTTTTATAAGATAAGAAATCAGACATTAGGGTGAATACTGATGGGACACAAAAATGGGAACATTTCTTCACTGAAAGGGTGATGAATATGGTGCATCACACCCAATGACTGTAAAAACAATGGACATAGTAAAAGCCCCTCAAAAGTGACCAAAAACATCTTGATCACCCCCATGTGGCTGGCTGCGGTATAGGTCATAAGTCCCACCCCCTCCATGTTAGCAGATGGGACATGAGACAAACTAAAAAGTGCACGTCTAATACTTCTTTTTCAAAGATGGTTTCTGTCATTTTTGGTAGTTCTTATCACGCTGATGTCTGTTCAAGTGCTCATTTTTATGATCGGTTTGTTTATAATTTGTTATTTGACGATAGAAAAAGGGGTTAGTGTGTGCTTCTGATTTGGTCGGGCGAGTGTCAATCGGGACTTCCATACCGCGGCTCCACCACCCGATCACTACTGCGAATGACATCACCAGCGCAAGATTGCAAAACCTGTATGCAGGATATTTTGGCTTCATTTACGTACAGTGGGAGGAAACAGAGTCGTTGCCCCTTGGTCACCCCTGGAAATGGCCTCAAAACCTATCGATTTTGTATCTGATACTTGCTTATGATGAGCTCAGTGTTGATTTTTAGTAATGGAAGCATATAAAGTACATGTAAAGATAACAAAGATAAACTGTCCCACTTTACCAGTATTCACCCAACTAAATGTCGATGATTGAAATCTCTGTGTATCTGTCCAGGTGCAGAGCTTGGTGTATGAGGAGATGTGTAGGGAGCTAGGTGGACGCTACCCTCAGTACAGCGACAGACCCCGCCTCCCGGTGCTGTGTGCCGTTATCAGTGAGGTGCTGCGGCTCAGGCCGGTGGCACCGCTGGCGGTCCCTCACCGAGCCATCAGGGACAGCAGGTGACCCGCAGACACAACTCTACCTCCGGGTTGTTTTTCTTATGTTACACTGTATCTCTGGTGTTTTTGAACTCCATGCTTTTGAACTCAAATATATATCTGGTGTTTTTTAACATCATGTATGTGGTGTACTTATTTTATTACATATCTGGTGTGTTTTCTTTCACTAAAATATATATCAGGTGTTTTTATTATGCATCAGATGATTTATGGTATTATATAATTAAATCGGGTTCTTGGCTTTCAGAGCCAAACTTTCTATACTATTTCCTCATTTTCCTGGGTCAGCTTGTTTCCTGTCAAGGTTATTTCAACAAGTGTCGTTGCGTCAGTATTGCAGGATATTTCATCGCCAAGAACACAGTCATCATCCCTAATCTGTTTGGAGCGCACCACGACCCGGCAGTTTGGACCGACCCCTACTGCTTCAAACCAGGTGCTTGGCTGTCGAGCGCATTCCTTTCACCCAGCCCAGCGCAGCCCAAACCCGGCAGCTCCAGAAAAGACTAACAGTAGCCCCTCTCTCTCTCTCTCTCTCTCTCTTTCAGAGCGCTTCCTGGAGGGCGGAGGGGCCTCGGTACGTGCTCTCATGCCTTTCGGAGGCGGGGCCAGGCTGTGCCTGGGGGAGTCGGTGGCCAAAATGGAACTCTTTCTGTTCACGGCCTACTTGCTGCGTGACTTCCAGTTGGTCCTCCCCGTGAACGAGGCTCTGCCTGACCTGAGGGGCGTGGCTAGCGTGGTGCTCAAAGCCAAGGCCTACAAGGTGGTAGCGCGTGCCAGACCTACGTAACGTCTCCTACAGTAACTCTGCTATCTGATGGGTCGTGATCTCATTCCGATGACGTTTTGATACTCTGGAGTTTACACAGTTACAGTAAATATCAATAAAATAGTTGTATATTTGAGATGGAGTGGTGAGCTTTTATTGACAGTGATGATGTGGGGTGGCCTACTGCTGCTGCTTGGAAGTTTCACCTACAATGCTTTCAGTCTCGTATAGATCCGAGACCAAACCAACTGTGGCCCAGTAGGAGGAAGAGACCCATGAGGTCAGTGTGGGGAACAAGCGATTGCAGTAAACTGATACCACCAAAGCAGAAGAGGGAAGCTTGAGCACTTAAACACAGAACCTTGCAGACAGACTCACTATGGCATTGTTATTTCTGACACCCTTTCTGACACTATTTCTTCGACTGATTTCGATTTCTGGGCAACAGCTTTCTTTGCCAACAGTCCAACAGCAGAGTCGGCTAGATTCGGTGTCTATGAAGTACTGTAACCAGTCGTATTACAGCGCAGACCTCCACTGAGTCTGTTAGAACAAACAGATAGTAGCCAGGTAGAGAATGCTAATGGCGTTTAATAAAAGAGAAATTGAAAAGACGTGAGGCGGGAAAAAGAGTTAGGGGGGAAAAGGAGGATTGAGGAGGGACAGACGGGAGTGAAGGAGAGAAGTTAGTTGGTCTTCTGGAAGGACTGCCCTGGGCGCGTTTTGCGCAGGATTCTCATCAGGTTTCTGGACATAACGTATGGCTTCTGCACACTGCCATCATTCCTCTCTAGGTCCTCCACTGTGGAAGCAAGAGGGCAAAGGTCACTCTGCTCTACGCTGTTCTACTACATTTCCAATCTACTCGAACCTAGTCTGCTCTACCCTGCTACAATCTGCTCTGCCATGCTCTACGCTAACCTATCCTGCTCTACTCTACTATGATCTGCTGAGCTACGATCTGCTCTGCGGTTCCCTCGGCGGAGTGGTACGTACTGAAGCACATGTAGAGGGTGTCGATGCACATGCTGTAGACACTGAAGAAGCCCTGAGCGATGAGGTAGGCTGCCACTATCACCGTCTGGAGGAAGACAGCACCGGGCGAGCTCAGTCACACCTTCTCAACGCAACGACCAACACACCTGCGCATACGCATCACCGCTGTGACGAGTTACAACTTACAATGCTGGGCACCCAGTAGTAGTTGAGCATGTTGGCTTGGAAGGCGTCCTCGGGCATGTTGATCCCACCAGAGAAGAAGAAGAAGGCCGGCACACCTGTTACGTCATAGGCGAGGTCAATCGTAAAAAGGGGTGTTATGGTACATGCGAAATAAAGGTGCCCTTCGTAATTACGAATGATTGTATGTTTGAGTCGGAAGTGAACATAAGGTGGGTTTTGACGTGGCCTTACCAACTGCTGTGACCACTACGAGTTTGCAAAAGAACAAGAGCATGTCGGCCACACCGTCCAGTACTACCACCCTGTGGACAAGAGAGGTATTACAAAACAAAAATCTGTAAATCCCTCAAACCCTACAGATTCATTATTACATTTTCAACTGAAAATAGATGTATTATTACCGGCTAATGTTCCTCAACAGTAGTGCATAGGCACTTTGTGCTGACACAGCGAAGTTCTCTCCATACATAGCCATCTGCGGATTGTCCACATTTAAAGACGACAAAATAAGAGTTGATCCACATTTGCTTAAAACATCAATCAGGGACAAAATAACACGCCTACTTCTAGCTGCTAAACCAAAGTAGACAGGTGAAAACTGACGAAACTGACCGCGATGAAGGCGTTCCTGCTGACGAATTTGAGGAAGCCCTCCAAACAAAGGGAGCAGGGCCGGAAGCAGGTCATCAGGAACCGAGCGCACGAGCCTTTGGAATCTACCAGAACGTGACAGTAGAGGCATTCCGTCAACAGGCCTGAGGCATCAGATGTGAACTCAGCAATGGTGTGCTATATCTACATAAACAGGAGGGAGGATGGGTGTTGTAGTCCGTACCACGGCACTTGCGGTCCAGGTATTCCATCAGAATCCTGGGGAGCTGGAAGAATAGGAGCGTGAGGGAGCCGATCGCCAGAGAGCCAACGTGATACCTATCGTAGACGGAGGCCAGAGCATGAAGCAAACACACAGACGTTCCTTCACCTTACAGAGAAGGTTCTAGCACTCCGTTGATCCATCGCAACGTCGCAGCTAGCTTCGACACAAGTTCTAAGTCTTCTCTCTTCAAGACTAGGTGAGCCTCCTGGTATGAATCTAAGATCCAGTCCCTCACAGTTTGAGGTCTTACCGTAGCGTGCGGATGAAAGCGTGGCTCAGGGGGAAGGCAGGGATGTCGGTGGGTTTGGTAAAGGCCCAGTAGTAGGATGAAAACACCCCAGCCAAGGTGCTCTGTCCCAGGGCAATGACAAAGTTGACACACCACAGGAAGGCAAAGACGTTGAAGAGCTGGAGGACGACCAAGTTCCTCTGGAAAAACCCTTCCTCATCGTACTTGTAGAAGAGGCATCGTGCCGCGGGGCAGTCTGGGTAGATTGAAGAGTCGAATGTCTGATAGGAGAGGAGGGAAAAGGAAGGATATGAGGACACAAGGGTTTAAGGGGATTCACAAGGACGCATAGCCCCACATGTAACTCCAAACATCGCTTGAACCATGAGCCCTGCTGTTGTTACCTGTGGGCGGCAGTTTTGTGTTCCGTTGATAGGGCTGCATCCAGGCATGATGGTGTTATTCAGAGACACCACTCTGTATACAGGGATTCCGGAGGTTGCCAGGTACAGAGCAGTTATCCCCCAGTAGGAGACACACACCACCACCAGAACAAAGGTAAACAGAGGGTATACAAGGGTGGACATCATGCAACCCACGGCCCTGCAGGAGCAACAGAGATATGATTAACTCGGATCGATTCAAGTGTTGTACTCTACTCCTGTACCTGTAAGATCGACCTGTGAAAGCTGAATCCGGAATCTAACCTGCTGGATTCCTCAATGAGAGACACAGCTGTGACCACACTCCTCCTGATACAGCTGAGGACCACAAGGAGAATGAACTCCACCACACACAAGACGATCACTGGGGAGGGACAGAACGAAAGAGAGAGGGAGGAAGAGAGAGAGTGAGAGAGAGAGAGAGAGAGAGAGAGAGAGGGGGGGGGGAAGAGAGAGAGAGAGAGAGAGAGAGAGAGAGAGAGAGAGAGAGAGAGAGAGAGAGAGAGAGAGAGAGAGAGAGAGGGTAAAACCCCTGATGTTTCCAGCAAAACAAGCACAATGTCAGCATTTAACACAATTGAAAATGAACTCACAAAAGGCCAGCCATGTCTCTTTGACTTGAAAGTAGACGGACACTTTATCCTTGAACCTGAGGTCACCAATAGTCATTTTAGACTTGCTGAAATTGGCATATTCTATGTAGCAGCGAAATATACCTAAAAGGAAAGAAAAAAAAATATGACACTGGAAGGGGAAATTAAGCTTACATACAATTGCAATTGTAAAGCACTGAATACTTTTTTTCAGCTCTGAAGCTTCGTGGCATCACACTTACCATAGCCTCCCATGGCTAGCACTCCCAGGATAAGCACCCAGACCAGAACAAAGGCCAGATACCTCAGCAGCAACAGGAAGACCAGGCTGACGACCATGGCTACTATCATACCACTGAAAGCACAGCAAACACAATGGTTTAGAGCTCCTACACAACAACAATCTGTACCATGTGAGACACAACAAATAATCTTTTTTTTCATACTTACAGTAATATCCAGTACCAGGAAGAAGCAAAGTCTTCAAATATCCTAACTCCGACGGCTTTGGTATTATAGCCTGTTATTAGGGAGCTTGAGGTAAAAAAAAAAAAAAGGTTTACATACACTTAATAAAGAGGTAGGTCGATTTGCTCAGTCATTGTCATCATCAGTACTATCACATACACCTACAGTACATCCACTGTTCTACGTATAAGTCTTGTGGGTGCAGGGATATCTACCGAATGGCTGTGGTAATACTAGTAACAGTTTCGTTGACGTCGGCCTTTCCAGGCAAAGTGAAGTTGGAGGGCATCTTTCTTAGAGCAGCCTGAGTGGGTAAACATCTCCCCAAAGCTGAGTGTGACATCACAATATGGACAAACTCAGTGAACTATACATGACTACACATCCATGTCATATATTACTCATCTCAGATATGTATTTGATTATCCATTAAAGAATACCCAATTAAACCACTTTACCTGGTTCACTTGGGATATAGAAGGACGGGCAAAGTTCCTGATCAAGGATGTCTTGGACAGTCTAAACAATCAAAGAGAAGCTTCAACATGCATGATCAAATCAAATGTTATTTGTATCGTCCTGATCCTAACTGTCAATAACTCAATTGATAGCACTACAATCGACTCGAGTGAATGGACTGTACCAGTGTTGTCTCTGCCAGGTCAAAGTTGGGGTCGCAGTACTGCCGCGGGAAAAAGTCCATGGGGATGGCATCTGCTTCATAAGCAGCTTCTGGTAACATCCAGTACCGGGAGGGACACTTTTTGACGCACACCTGCCGAGCAAGAGAGACCGCGAGTGAACGAGTGAGTGAGTGAGTGAGTGGGTGAACGAGTGAATGAGTGAGTGAACGAGTGAGTGAGCGAACGAGTGAGTGAGTGAGTAGGTGAGTGGGTGACTGACTTGACTGACTGACATCACCTGTGTTGTAGGGCACTGACGACCATTCAGTGCTGCAGCCATCGTATTGGTAGTGGTGACACACTTCAGTATGTCCAGATAGAACATGCTGGGCTTGTTCCTGACAACACAAAGTACAATGTCACTACTGAATGACAAGATACTAACAAGCAAAATGACTGTGTTGTATCTCCTTTACACCATGTTGATTGTTTCAGGAAGTGGCTTACAGGATGAATGACTGTGTACATCATGCTTACCCCTCCACCCTCAGACACCAATGAGAAGGAGACTACCTACAGTAGATACTCACGCATTCATACCGGTACCACAGAACATTCCAGTCGAGTTCCTGGGGAAGAGAACATGGCGAGGGTCTCCAAACAGCCAAGCTGGGGGACAGGGAGAGAAAGGTAGTTATTCCCTCTCAGTGGTTAGGGTTTATGAGAAGGAGTGATATCACTCAAAGAGGAAATTATCTCAAAATGTTGAGCGGTCTTACCCAGAATTCCCACAACCATGTAAGCAGCAACTGTTGCCACGAAGAGAGTACAACAGGCCGCATCTGTGCAATGTCTGTAAATAAAGTTGCAAAATGAACTCAAAATAGTGTCTGACTGATATCATAGTAACTGCCGTTAATTAGTAATACCGAGCGACCATTCTTAGCAAACCTTTTACGGATCAGTCCAGAAAAGAGAGGGTCATAAGGGCCTAGAATAAAAAAGCCGAGGATACGGTTATGATATATGATTGGGTTGTAGGGAGAGTTCAAGGTGTTGTATTTTCTAAACGCACAATGTTAGATTAATAAACTCACCGTGATTCACTGGCTTCATTTTACCGCTGTTGCGGAGAGGACGACACATTTATTAACGGTTTTGTAGGTAAAAACGTCCTCATACAGATGAAGTTAGGCCCCTGTTTAAGGAGTCCAGCTGTGATCTAACGGAGAGATGAATGTGAAATCTCAATTTACCGAGATAACCCACTATGACGCAATAGACGCGTACGTTGCCAAAGCAACACAAGCCGTTGCCGTAGCCAACTGTTTAGTAGGCCTAATGCACCTGTGAGTTAGTTGAAACTGTCGATGTCAAATTAAGTAGTATATCCATTGTATTAAATATTACAGAATAAAATGTGTTCTATCCGATATACCCAACTTGTACTCATCATACCCCTGACCTTGCACCCCTTAGTGATAGCCGTGCCATACAGGCCAACAGCTTGTCTTTCTTGTTTAGCATATAGTAGCCTACTGTACATGACAACTAGCTAGCTAACCAAGAATCCCGTGGAGCCTATCTCTGGCTATTGTTTTTTGTGGACCAATGTAGAATTTCTTTTTATTATAATAATATTCGTTCGTCGGTTTTAAAGTGTGTGTCAGAGATAGCTACTAGTAATTTAATTAGAGCTAGCCTGTATTTTTTGTCTGTAGCGGTCCGTGTACGTGAGTTTCCTTATCCCATCAAAACGGAACAAGCAGGAATAAGGAAAATGTTTGTCAATCCGTTTATTCGTTTTTTTTCAAAAACTGAAAAACGGATTTTGACTTCTTATTTTGTTATCTCGTCTTTTACATATAAACCGTAAAACGACTTGATATTTCGATTGATCTTACATGGGTGGAGCCAAACGTGAAAGCCCTGTCATTGGCCAAATGTATAGTCAGCACTACTCTTTCAAAGTAGAAGTTTCCCTTTTAACTTGATCAATACACAACCCCAATTCCCCAAAAGTTGGGACACAGTGAAAAATAAGATAAAACACAGAATACAATGATTGGCAAATCTCATAAACCCATATGTTATTCACTAAAGAAAACATATCAAATGTTTAAACTGATGAAATGTAACATTTTACATTTAGCAGACGCTCTTATCCAGAGCGACTTACAGTAAGTACAGGGACATTCCCCCAAGGCAAGTAGGGTGAAGTGCCTTGCCCAAGGACACAACGTCAGTTGGCATGACCAGGAATCAAACTGGCAACCTTCGGATTACTAGCCCGATTCCCTCACCGCTCTGCCACCTGACACCCTGTAAAGGAGTCAAAGTAGAAACCCCTTTTAAGGGAGTCAGGAGCTCCCCTCCATTTTAAGGGAAATATATAAGGTGATTATGAATTTGATGGCAGCAACACATCTCAAAAAGGTTAGGACAAGGCCATGTTCACCACTGTGTATCATTCCCTCTTCTTTCAATAACAGTCTGTATCTGTCTGGGAACTGAGGAGACCAGTTGTGGGAGAGGAATGTTGTCCCTTTTGTGTCTGATACAGGATTCCTGCTGCTCAACGGTCCTGGGTTTTCTTTGTCATATTTTGTTTCATGATCCACCAAATGTTTTCAACTGGTGAAAGGTCTGGACTGCAGGCCAGCCAGTTTAGCACCCAGACTCTTCTATTACGAAGCCATGCTGTTGTAACAGATGCAGGATGTGGTTTAACATCGTCTTCCTGAAATATGCAAGGCCTTCCCTGAAAATGAACATGTTGCCTGGATGCAAGCAAATGTTGTTCTAAAACCTGTATATACCTTTCAGCATTGATGGTGCCTTTCCAGATGTGCAAGCTGACCCTTGTATAGGCCCTAATGCACCCCCATACCATCAGAAATGAATGCTTTTGAACTGAACGCTGATAACAAGCCGGTTGGTCCCTCTCCTCTTTAGTCCAGAGGACGCAACATCCATGGTTTCCAGAAATAATTTCACATTTCAATTTATGTGACCACAGAACATTTTTCCCACTTTGCCTCAGTCCATTTTAAATGAGCTTTAGCCCAGAGAAGATGGCAGTGTTTCTGGATCATGTTCACATATGGCTTCTTCTTTGCATGATAGAACTTTAACCTGCGTTTGTGGATGGCACGGCAAACTGTGTTCACAGACAATGAGTTCTGCAGGGTGTTTCTGAGCCCATGTAACATGATGCAAATGTTCCTCCAGCTGTGTATTTTTAGTATTTTTCAGAGTTCTTAAATTAATGTAGTATCACCAACACATTCATCTGGATATATTTCAGATTGAGTATTTCATGCAGAAAGAAAAAGGCAGCAGTTAGGTGTTGAAAGTCATTTGACTTTGTATGGTACTTGAATGTTGCATCACAAAGGAACAGAAAAAAGTACACCTTAAAGTGTGTGTGTGCTAGTTAGTTGTGCAACCACTCACTAACTGCAGCTAAGGCCATGTGGAGTGAAACCTATACATAAAGGGAGCTCTCCTGCAACAGGATTGGTGACCACTGGTCTAAGGAATAAAAAGGTAAATATCCTTGAGTAGCCCAGTGAGAGCCCCAACCTATATCTGTCTATCGATTACTCTCCATCAAAACTACCCATGAAACTTGACAGAACTTTTGTATTATTATTAGTGTGACTTTTTTCCCCTTAAAAGTATCCCTTACATGTGTGGAGTATGGTGTGTAGATGAGTGGGGGGAAGAGTTAATGCATGAAACTCTGTGGCAGTGATAGACTACACTACAAGGAGGAGGTCAAGCGCGTGATGGTGTCACTTCTTATTCCTGCTTGTTCCGTTTTGATGGGATAAGGAATTAAACTCACGTACATGGACCTGCAGCCTATATAGTCCAGTAATTTTATGAAAAAGGGTAGGACAAATTGCAACAGAAGCAAAGTCAACTGATTTTGAATCCTCAATATGTCCTGAGTAAAAGAAAATAATATTCTTTTGAAATTTCTGAATCGATATGAATCGCTAGCAGACTGAATCGTGATTCAAATCGATTTTCCCCCCAACCAATACAATTCACTATTAACCGGTTAATTACTGTACAAACAAAATATTCCTACCCAAAAACAGTAGGCCTATTCGGTGGATACAAAAATGTTTGGTCATCATTTGGAGACAAAAACGAAAATTACGAATTATTATTTGTCTGATGGTCAAAGTAGCCTAGACATTTTTTTGTTTTTGACTATCCTTTTTCTTTCTTTCTTTCTTTTCTTCTTTTCTTTCTTTTCTTTTTTTGCTGTTGCGTAAGTGGTGAAAGAATGTTGATGGAAGGGGATGCTAGCGAGACTCACTTAACACAGGAAACACATTTCAAGAAGATAGCAAAAAGATAGAAATGGATTACTTTTCGATGCTGTGTCTCTGCGTTATTGTCGTTGGGCATCAGTCCTCAGGTAATTTATTTTTAATCAACTAAACATCATTTAAGGTTTCATATTCATGAACAA
Source organism: Osmerus mordax (assembly GCF_038355195.1). NCBI lineage: Eukaryota > Metazoa > Chordata > Actinopteri > Osmeriformes > Osmeridae > Osmerus > Osmerus mordax. The sequence continues at coordinate 17,531,147 of NC_090055.1, forward strand.
TGAAACAATACTCTTTGCTCCACATTTCTTAGGTCTAACCACAATGTTTGCTTCCGTGGGTGGTAGTATTTCTTTATCATGTGGTTCAACCTCACCAACATACTGCTCTTCTATTAACTGGAAAATGAAAGAAGGGCCAAATGGCATCCCCAAATTTGTAGTCAAATCAGGAAAAATTACAAACCAAGAACAAGCCAGTCGACTGACAGTTGCACAAGACTGTTCACTGCAAATTTACCATCTTAACATATCGGATGGAGTAGTTTACATTTGTGAAGATACAGGAATCAGATCAGAGATCTCACTTGAGCTTCTAAAAGGTATGTGTTGTGCTTAATTGTAACAAATATACAGTACATTGGTTTTTATTTGTAGAATAATTTAATCATTTTGGCATTTTCTTTCTCTCTAATTAATTTAGTTTATCCGTCGGTTGATGAGAAAACAAACATTCTGCTTGAGTGCTACTTCAGTACCTTTAGTGGAAGACCCTATTGTAACAATACAATTATACGAGAGATGAAGTGGCTTAATGAAGACAAAACAGAGGTTATTGGAGCAAGATTTCAGACAATTAGGATAGATGCTTGTTATCATAAACTGATCATCACACCCAATAAGTCAGACCATCACAGGAAATGGACATGTCAAGTAACTGGCACCAGCTACAGTTACACCACATCAATTCCAGGTAGGCTACTTATCAAAATCTTTATAACATGTATAATTATGTCAATATTTAAAACTACCACAACTTAACGAGTGGAATCCAAGCAGTTTACAACTGTTCTGTCTCTGCCTTTCAGATGGTATTGAGGAAGTGTTTGCTGTGGTTGGTGAGTCAGTGTCACTTAGCTGTGACAATGCATCCTCTCTGGTTAAGGGTGGCAGTCCATGGTGGAGAAGGATAAGTGAACAAGAAAGTTCATTGGTCCGTCTATCTGAATCAGAGACTGTTACAGCAGGCTCAAGGAGGGAGATACCTGAAACCCATATGAACCGTGATTCCTCCTTAGTCATCAACAAAGTGGGACCACTGCATTCTGGGTATTACACATGTTCACTCCTCAATGTATCCCTCAACAGAATCAAACTACACACTTTAGAGGGTGAGTGTTTAGGGATTCTCACTCGAATTTAAGGTTGTTAAGATGTATTGAGAAAATAGCTTAACATATCTTGTTTATTTTCCCAGTAACTGCAGAGTGGGCTTCTCCAGGTAGAAAAAACCTCACCTTGACCTGTTTGCTCATGTGTGGGGGAGCATGTGGACAAGACCTCATTTTAACTTGGGCACCCAGTAACCCAGATGCGAAGCTGAGTACAAGAAAAGACCATGAAACCCTGGTGTCTACATTCTTCCTGCCAGATCCGAACAGCATTGAGACAGCCTTCTGTTCTGTGTATAGAGAAGGGGTCAAAATGGCGACGAAAAAGTGGCCAGTTCAAGAGAGTGAGATCATTTGGATATACATCTCGACACATTTGACCTCTTTTAAACTATATTCCTTTTCTGTTTCTTCCAGAACAAGACAATTTAGTAAAATGTGTAATCAGTGTTCTCTGTTGCAGATCGAACAGGGATTTTGGTTGCATGGTTAGTCCCTCTTCTGATCTTACTGCTGTGCCTGGTTGGAGGGAGTGTTTACTATTTAAGGAAGAAGTTCAGGAGAGATACAGGTCTGTGGGTTTTTGCTTGCTCAAAGTTTTCTCACTTTCCTGACACAGATGAGTAAACTGCAGAATAAGTAGGATACAGGCAAAACATTCTCTGTCAAACATTTACTGTTCAAAAGACTGATACAGTGAAATGTATTTATTTATTTGTCTCTTTGTAGAGGAAGCACAGGGATCTATTGGAATGGTAAGTTGACTTGTTTGTCGAACAGAAAAAGAGTGCAATGTACAATAACAACATGCTCACCCATGCCACACAAATTTTGTTTGATTTAATCACACCAAGTTGTGATTAGTACCAACACAATTTGCTGGTACTAATAATTTTGAAAACTGCTTCAGTGACGTGTATATTGCTGATCTGCTCATGACAGACCACCCATGTATATGAAGTTGTTCACGACGGACTACCACCCAATTCACAGCAACCAAGAAGAGAAGCAAACAGTACAGATAACAATTCTTGTTTATATGATGTTTTACAAGCTGTGAACTGAATGTCATATTATGTCTTATACAGATGTTGCATAAAGTGATTAAATATCATTAACCAGAACCCAGGTAATCACATTTACACAAACTGGACAACAATGATTTTTTTTTTTATTAAAACTTTCAAATATTTTAGAAAGAAATACGCATTGGCACACTTTCTACACTTGAGATTACACTTTGGAAAGAAAGTGTTGGTACACTCATCGTAACATGTCAAAGAAAAGCAGAAGTGCAGTTCATCCTTTTCACTCCTATATAACTGCAGAAAAAAAGATGAATCGAGATTACGTTTACTCATAAAAGAATGATCAAATACGCAATAAAAAAGGAAAAAGGTGTGATATTGTCAGTGTTATGATTTGGAAACTCACAGGTACATAGGCTCTCCTCTTGGTCAGTCGGCAGAGATGTATACTCTTCATTGACCACTAATATTGTGAGAAAAGAAGATGGACATTAAGTGGCCTTTAAGTGATCTTGAGATTGTAGACAAATTGATTCATGATTTAAAAAAATTAACCTGACCTGAAATTGGGACTTCTGCACATTCGTAGAGGTGGTTTGGCCATGTTGAGGTAACTGCTTGATACACAGTGGACAGAATAATGTATTTTAAAATGTAACATTGTACTAATTTAGCCTTTATCCAAAGCAATGTACAAATAGTGCATGTAGAAAGCGAAGCAGCATTTATATAATAACAATATACGTTGCCAAATCCCTCAACAAATTTGTCAAGTAAATTGCATTTCAGGGGTCATGCATTACCTGTGTGTCTAGTGGTCTTCCATCTGCGGTACAGTCCCACAGTTAGTGCAATGGTGGGGATGAGGGTAACACTTGAGACCACAAGAGTTACAACCCAACTGCTCGACTCAGTCTGCACACTCACGACAGTTTCATTTGATGTGGCTGCAAAGGTGCGTGGAGCTGTCGAGAACATAGCTTTTTAGGACAAAGTTGGAATGAATTGCTTGTGAAAACTCCATGTGTTCTTTTTATACACATGGAGCAATATAAATTTTCCAAAAGGGCCGTCTAGTCCTTATTTCGCTTCCTCAAATAACTCAAACTAAAAAGTCAACAAATGTCTACCTTGTGCTGTGGTCACCATTGTTGTCAGTGTTGATAAAGTCGAAGTGTTCGGTTTGTCCTTTTCTGCTAGATGACAGAGCATTGTCTACAGGGCCCATTGCATGACTATACATCTTCCCTTGACATAAACAAGGCATCTTTGAGTAAGACTGTATTTGAAAATACTGTACTCACGTTTCACTTGCAGATTCACTTCAGAGCATTGCTTGTTTTGCCCTACATAGACAGTACATCTGAACCACATATTAGAAGCCTCCCCAGAGGTTATGACTAATGATGCATCCCCTGCTGTGATGTTCCGGAACCTCCCTTTTCCATTTGCAGCTGTTGCAGAGTTCAGACTGGACTCCGTACTTAGACTTGAGAACTCAAGGATTGGTTTAATTGTCTCTCCTTTAATCTCTGACCAGGAGACGTTTCCTCTTGTGTAAAATGGACAAGGCAAGGTAGCTGTGGAAAATGGGAGCACCTTCACACTTTTCAGCACTTTGCAATCTTTAGAAGAAAAGAATCGTGTTAAATCTGTACATACTTTATACATGATAAGATCATTAATATTCAATGATTATCATATTTGAATGTGCTGTTTTAGTTTTTGATGATGTATTGTTTTACCTCTCAATTTCAGAGTGAGGTTTGTTGTAAAATCACAAGAAAATCCTTCACAGACTTGGCAGGTATAGTCTCCTTCTTGAGGCTCATCTGCTTCCTTCAGAGTCAGGTCTCCATTGAAGTTCAAGGCTTTCCCATCTCGTTCTGAATCTGGGACCACGGAGAATGTGGTCGGAGAACTACCAACGGTCTGTTTCATCCATCTGACATGAAACCAGCTCTGTTGTGATCTGGGAGTTCTCAGAGTACAGGGGAGGACGGCTTCTTCTCCCTTAGTGACTGTGATCACCTGGAACTCCTCACCTTCATGAGAAGGAAAAGGAAGCACTTTTAAAGCAGAACAAAACATGCTTACAAATACATATAACAAAGATTCCTTGTTTTATCTTATCTAGACAGTGCGCTCACCAACTCTCCAGACAATACTCACCAATACATCCTGATATCAGCATCAGTAGCACTAACATTGACGACTTGGTGGACTTTGCCATTGTCTGTGTATGTGGACTCATGATTCAATTACACATCTAGTCTACTCTTGTTAGAACTCCACCTATTCCCACTTCTACATTTCACAAAGTTGGTCTTTATGGTCTAGTTTCATTATGAATTCACACACTGGAAATAAAATAGTCAGTACAACATGAGAAGCATGTAGAACTATGCTGTATGGAAACAGCATAGTTCTACATATCCTATACTCATATCTTTGAAATGTAAACGTTTTTAAATTAATACACCTTAGAGACGTAATTTATTGAGTATGCTCCTACCCGAGCAGTACGTTATTTGTATTATAGTGTCACCTAGTGTTAGAGAGGTTAGAGAGACCACTGTACAAGTGGCAATGGCCAATTAGAATTCAGAATAAGTTTTGATCACAAAGTAGTTTACACAAGGAATTCACTTTGGTGGGCAGGTTCATACACATACTGTATAAGAATCTTTAAAAAGTGAGACATTTTACAAAATGTACAAAAAAATACTAACAAAACCGTGCAAAATAAAATATTAATATAAAGTACAGGCTGTGTGACAGAGAAACATTAATGTAACGCTCAGTATTTTATATGTGAGTTAGTGTCAATTGGGGGTCCTGGGACTTGTTGATGAGGCCCGCTGCAGACGGAAAGAAACTGTTCTTGTGAGGTGAGGATGGACTCAATGATGGCCGTGTAGATGTGCACCATCATTGTCATTTGCAGGTTGAACTTCTTCAGCTGCCGCAGGAAGTACATCCTCTGTTGTGCTTTCTTGGTGAGGGAGCTGATGTTCAGTTCCCACTTCTCACACAGGTCTTGGGAGATGATAGTGCCCAGGAAGCGGAAGGACTCCTCTGTGTTGACTGGGGAGTCCCACAGGGTGATGGGGGTGAGTGGGGCTGGGATGGACGGGGAGTCAGAGATGTGTTTTCCCAGCTTCCCGCATTGTTTTCTGTCTGACAGTCTGTGATCCACCTGCAGGAGTTTTTGTAATAAATGTATTTTGATTCCCTTATGAAACTCATGAATCGTCTAATATGTAAAACATTGATACTCAAAAGACATTCAACATTTCAGACATTTCACATAACAATTCTCATAGCTAGGCCTATTATTCACATCTTGCCAAGTATATCCTTTCAGATTTGATGCATGGCATCTTCCCTTGCTAAAGAGCTGGGACACAGCGTTGGTCAAACTAAGCTTTATGAAGGTACAAGCTGTTCGCAACATTACCACTGAGAGGAACAACGTGACTTACCACATGCTAACTTTAGAGTTCTGAACTTCCTCCTCATCTTTGACTCAGAGTGTTCATGAAGTAACACTCATATATCGAGCTTGCTGCAAATTGTATATAAATCACCAAAAAGAAGAAAACTGAAATGGCCAAAGAATTTCAAGGTAACAGGTTTTATCTAACAATGCAACTAATGCAACTAGGTTGTGAGTATGAAATATTAAATTGTAGAAATGTATGTTCTGCATCTGAAAAGATTCTTATGGTCCAATCTCATTGTTCACACTTATTGTATTTGTCAAAAGACACCTTAAGCAGGAAATGAAAACGTGATCCGACATTTTCTATTTTTCAGGAGGGAAAGCATTTGGATTCATCAAGTCCCAGCAGGAGGAAAAATTAAACTCGACCAATGAGGTTTGTTTAATAATTGATATTTAAAGTAGACCTATTGATAATTACAGAAAATATGCAATCATGCAAAACATTGAATGAGCAGAGTAAACCTTTTCAAGTTTTCATTATGGTTTGATACTCTCTTTGGCACTGACAGGCTTTCCTCTCAGATCCCAAATATGCAGAAGAAGAGGAACTTGCCTCTAAGCTTGAGTTGTTTAAAAGTGAGAATTCAAGCTCTCTGAGATTATTCGTATGCACCAATAAATATGTGTTTGTTAAAAATTTAACTAATTCAGTCTGTTGCACTGTATTCATTCACAGATAAGTACATGGAGTTTGATCTCAATGACCAAGGAGATATTGGTAATTTCTATCGTATTTTCAGAGTCCTATTTGTGTCATATGAGACTCACATATATTTAAATGACTCTGTCTTTGCTCCCTCTTTCTGTCTACTTCTTGAGACAGACATGATGGGGCTGAAACGTATGCTGGAGAAGCTTGGGGTGGCCAAAACTCACTTGGAACTTAAAAAGATGATGTCAGAGGTTTGTGGGAGTGCAAAAGACACTATCTGCTACACGGACTTCCTGAATATGATGTTGGGCAAGAGGAACGCCATACTGAGACTGTGAGTTCAAAGATTTTGGTTGTGACTTCCTTATTCTGCATAAGTCATGCTATTATCTCCAATTGTACCTCAGTCCATTAATAGTGATTATTCATACTTATGAACTGATAGTATTATTAACACTATTCTCTTCTTAAGGATCTTGATGTATGAAGGCATGGCTAAACCGCAGGAAGTCCAAGAACCTAGGCCACCACCACGCAAGACCTTTTCAGATCTTCCATAGTCTTATGACACACTTTGTATATTACATTTTTTAATAACATACTTTTTTTAAATAAAGGTTTACCATTTAAAGTGTACAGCACAGTTTAATATTGCTATTGATATGTCATTGATTGGTACTTGCAACATAAGAAAGTCCAGAGTGGATTCAAAGGTCCTCCTCTTTCCTGAATGAAAATAACCATCAATTTGGGTTCAAATGGCCCTTCTGTTATGGACAGGATACTTATCTGGTGAATCTTTCAGCTTTTGAAGCATTTGTATCTTTTCTGGGTGGAACATAAAGGCAACATTAAGCATAATAGTCTTTGCATGTATAGTTCCTTCTTTTGTTTAGTATGATTTAGTGACATATTTCGACTATTATTGAACATATTAACAAACTTCACTAAATTGTGTTTGCTTTCAAACCATATCAGTGTTTTCACACTGATCTTTAAGAGGTTACGTTTGAGACAGGTCGTCAATGTTAATATTCTAGTGTCTAGATGTGCGGCTTTTGACCGGAAATTCAACCAAGCTCTTTTTGTGGGCCCCGGAAGAACTGTCTGTTTACAGTTGCTACCAGCAGCAGCAGGCAGAGAAATCGTTAGCTAGTTATCTTGATAGCTAGGTAACAAATATTGAAAACAAATACAGGGTAAGTCGAGTGGCTTTATTATTTTATCAAACTTCATGCTGCAGATGATCGTGTTTTAGGTTGGTAGCTGATGTACTGTAATTAAAAGTTTCGACGTGTCGGCGTACTGTAGTAGCAGGCACGTAGGGTTAGCTAGCTAGCTACAGTAACGCAGCATCACAGTGTACTGTATATTGGTTAATTTTCAGTTTTACTCCACGGTACGCTCGGGGGTCATTATTTCGGAAATCGGCATGTGTAGTTATTATCCCGGTGTAGCTAGGTTAGTGTAAGTGTTGGCTAACTAGTACTAGGGTTGAGAACAAAATGATAACGTATGTTGGTTGATTTACCGTGGTTGCCGATTGTTTAGCCATTTTCTCTTTTCACACAGGAGTATGAGCAGCTCAGAGGAGGTGTCCTGGATCTCCTGGTTTTGTGGACTGCGGGGGAATGAATTCTTCTGTGAGGTCAGAGTTGAGACTACACTGTCTCCCGCATGCTGGATACTTCTCTTTAGTTTAAACCCAGTTTGTGACTCCTTCTCCTCAGCAGTACAGTAGTAGCCAGTCACATATGCTTTCCAGCATCTTTCACCATCATTGAAATAGTTTATGAAATGTATGAATGAGTTAGCTTAAAGCGTCTTGTTTGCAGTAGTAGTATTGCCTTGTGGATCCCACAATTAAACATCGTAGAAGCCAAGTATTATCCAGTTGAAAAGTCTATTCTTAACTGTCTTGACTTAATTTTTAACACACAAGTAATCCTTTCAGCTTGTTATGCAACAAGGTTGCATGTGTGGCCATAAGACTCTAAACTGTGTGCAGCTGCTGGGAAACTCCTAAAGAACCACCATCTCTTACTGGTCTTATGCTCCAGGTTGATGAAGACTACATTCAGGACAAGTTCAATCTGACGGGACTGAATGAGCAGGTCCCCCACTATCGCCAGGCTCTCGACATGATTCTGGACTTGGAGCCAGGTAAGGTCGCCAGGAGAGTCAAACTGCTTTTTTGGGGGGGTCTAATTTGTATTTTTTTGGTATTTATCTCATGGTAGAAAAACATGAATTAAATAAGATTTAGAAGTAAATTAAGATCTACATTAATGAGTGCCGGTTTCCTTGGTGCAGTGTGTCGCCTTGAAAATCCCGCTCATTGCCGTGTGTGATTCTTAGATGAAGAGCTGGAGGACAACCCCAACCAGAGCGACTTGATCGAGCAGGCAGCTGAGATGCTGTATGGCCTCATCCATGCTCGCTACATCCTCACAAACAGAGGCATCGCCCAAATGGTGACTTGTCTAATGTTCATGTAGTCTGCTAGTGAAGTTGATGCCGAATGAACCACAGTGCAAGTTTTCAGGAACACTTCTGTTACTTTATAGTTGGAGAAGTACCAACAAGGGGATTTTGGCTATTGCCCCAGAGTGTATTGTGAAAACCAACCCATGCTTCCTATTGGTAAGTGCTGCTTGATTATCTGGCTGTTAAAGAACATTCCCTGTTGATGGAATTAACTAGCATTCATACACATTTGTCGGCATGATCTTTTTTTGTCTGTCCATCAGGCCTGTCAGATATTCCAGGGGAGGCCATGGTGAAGCTGTACTGTCCGAAGTGCATGGATGTTTACACCCCAAAGTCCTCCAGGCACCACCACACAGACGGGGCCTACTTTGGGACAGGTTTTCCTCACATGCTGTTTATGGTGCACCCAGAGTACCGGCCAAAACGACCTGCCAACCAGTTTGTGCCAAGGTTTGCCCAGTTTATTTCTCCCCCCCCCCATGTGTTAGTTCTACAAAGTAGCTTATGACTGGTTCCTGTGTCTCCTGTGGTCTTACTTGTGGATTGACTTTGCAGGTTATATGGTTTCAAAATCCATCCTATGGCTTATCAACTCCAGCTCCAGGCTGCCTCGAGCTTCAAAAGTCCTGTGAAGACAATTCGCTAGACCTTGAGCATGACCAACGATGAAGACACTAAGGAGACTTATTTTCTATGTTTATTGTTACTTGGTTGAACGATTATGTAGATCAATAAAGGCTTGTATATGTAACCCATGACATATAGGTACTAGATACACACACACACACAGCCACATGTCATTCATCTTCCTGTTTCTCATGGTGCTGTGTGATGGCTGGGTCTCCTTGTAATCATCACTCTTCTAGAACAATCTCTCCCCCCCTGGAATGATCTTGTCTGATGTCACATCCTTTATCCTTACTGGGGTTTACATAGTCGCAAGAATAAAGAGGTTCAGTGAGTTTAATCTGTTCAAATCAGTAATAATTTACCTACTCCAGGTTTGAAAGGATTGCTGAAAACAACCGGCAATCAATCAGTCATTATTAGTTCATTTTGAGCTGCACTTTAGACACCAAGTTAAATGTAAAGGTAATTCTCAGATGCTACTGAAGCAGTTGCGGTAATGCTGAAAGGTGCACAAGACATTTTCTCAGGGTGAAGACAATGTATTTGATTTGTGTTTGTGTGTTTGGTAAGCTTTTTCAGAGGAGTGGGTAACACCCAATACTGGTCTAGGCTCATTTGTTCTCAACTCATCAAGGGGTTTAAACACCGTTTTGTTTAGATTAATCAGTTCAAATACTTTATGTAATTTAATACATACCTACGGATGCCATTTTACACAACATGCCCTTTTTCTCTGCAGCTTGTTAGAACATTTGAAAAGATTTCTTTTCAATCAATAAATTCAATGGTATTTGATGCTGTCTTAGGTATTCATGCTCTTGTCTTAAAGTGAGACAGCAAACATAACTTCAATAAACTGTTTTGTTTCTTATGTTTAGTGTCATTTCTTTGGTCCACTGCAGTACTGGAAATCATTCACAATGTAATACTTTTATAATTAATTCAGGTTTATTTTTTCAATTTTAGATTTATTTTTCTTAAAAAAGCATGGATAAGTCACAGGAAAGCATTCATGTTTTTTTGAGTTCTAAAAACTACAGCTTTGCTCTGTTCAAGGACTCACATTCCCTTCAGCTAAGCCACCAAAATATGGGTAAGAAAGTACGCTACCAAATGGGCTGTCTCCAGAGGGACTTACATTTAACATTATTTGCTCTACAAAAGGATCGAACACAGCAAGTGATAGAAGAGTCTATTTTCTAAAGTGTTAAGAAAGCATTACAAACTTGGTTGATAATGAATGCAATTGTGAACAACATTGTGATAACTCTGATAAAAGCCTGAAAACAGGCTGGAATTAAAACATCAATGTACGTAGAATCACAGGAAACAGTCCCTACTTTACAAATAAATTATGGTAGCACATGTACAAAAGACAAAAGATACACCCCTATGAAAGAAATGCCACATACACTGAAACAGCTGCCTTTGATAAATACATCTTTAAAAACAGACCATTATTGTATAACAGATCTGAGCTAGCTTCACATTGTAGACCCCATTGGCTGGGCAAGAATGTACATCAATAGTAGGGATGGATATACATGCTGCGTCTGGACATTCTTCATACAATCATACAAGAGGTCTTTTGTCTCACTGTAAAGAAAGAACGAACAAAACCTGAGATACAAATACCAAAGCTTGTTCAACAACAGCTTTGCAAATCAATCACGATTTGAAAGCAAAAAGAACAAAAAGGGGAGTAAATTCTACCGACAGCGGACTAACAGGGAGCTGTCTTTTGTACTCAACAATGCATTAAAAGAAGTAGTGAAGGATCAATAAGGGCATGTCATGGAAAATGGGCCACGCCATTTTTAAGGTGTACAAAACAAAGAAAAGATGATATGTTAACCTATAATAGAGTGGATGGATTTCAATAACTTAAAAACCTCATTTTGTACAAATACTATAAAAGCATTAATCCTATAAAATAGAGTAGCATTTTAAAATAGATTTCAATCGAAAGTTTACAAAAAAGGTGTTTACTATTAGTACAGTACATCTGTTTACTTGGCTGGTTGTGGAAGAGACAAAATATTGTATTAGTATTTTACCTGAGCAGAGAACTAGGCCAAACAGCAGTCCAGATTTAAGTATGAAACACGTCAGTTCAATACTTCATGGTGAGGTATATCATTTGAATATAAGTCCTAACTGCTCATTAATCATAAAAGTAAACACATAAACAAGGAAGGAGTTCCCTTATAAACAACCCTGTGTATTGAAATACGGTTATTTCAATTCAAGTACTATCATTTACTTATAAGCCCCCCCCCCAAAGATTGCTTTTAATATAAAACCAGCCAGTAAAATGTCTAGAAGTACTGACAAAAGACGTGAAAACCAATGGACAAGATGGTGTTAATAAGCATTTTTAAACCAAAAAGGGACAGAATCATCTTTAAACTGAAAACTTTTTTCCATCTACAAAATTAAAAAAGTAAAAATGGTGTTTTATACACCAGACTGAAGATATGAGACGAGTGGTCAGAGTATACAAGAAGCCACGCGTGTTCAGAAAAAAAAAACTTCAGAACACAGACAGGACAGCACTGTGGAAACCAAGGGTTCAATGGCAATCATGACATTCCACACAAGTGTGGAAGTCTTTGCCTGCAAGGGCTCAAGCTCTTGCCTGTCTTGGGACTGCCTTGGCAGGATAGACAGGATTCTAGAGCAGAGCAGAGACAGTATGGCGCCGGCTGTTTCTGGGTCACAATGACGAGTTTCTTCTCTCTCTCTCTCAAGGTGGCCGGCTTGGTTTGCATCAGATCCATAGGGCTTGTCTACTGTGAGGCATGAGCAGGTGTGTGTGTGTGTGGGGGGGGGGGGGCGGTGTATGTGTGTTTGGGGGGGGGGGGGGGGGGGGGGCTGGAGGTAGGGGGGGGGCAGTTGAAAGCAAAGCCAGGTGACAGGGAGTCAGATCACATGGAGTCTGCTCCCACGCCACTACCCTGCAAGACACAATGGAAGAACCAGTTACGACCAAGGACCACCAGATACGTTGAATTACAATTCGTGTGAAAGACTTCATGGTCCTCCGCGTCCACAGACAAACGATCAGGTTCTTCACGTCAGATCTGATGTTCACCAGCGTACCTGCTCTTGGTCTACTGTCTCAGAGTCTGCCGTGATGACGATTCTCTTCTCCACGCGGGTCTCTGAAGAGCCACTCTTCACCACCTGAGGCAGAGCAGAAAACAGATCCCCAGGCAGGATGTCAGACCAATGCCACAAGGAGAAGATTATTATTATTTTTTTAAGGAGCTTACCTTGGAGATGTGGGTGGTTGTGGTGGTGACCGTGGTGCCACTGGTGGTGTCCGAGGTGATGGTCTGCATGCTGGCCAGAGACGACCCATCTTTGTCCACGTCGATCCCATCCGTCGCCACCTGAGAGGGAGGGGAAAACCCGGAGTTACGGACGAGTACCACCATCTCGACCGAAAACCTCCTCCGGGCCAACCTCCGCTTCCTAGTCCCGTCATCCTCGACTGGGACTGATCTTTAGCCGGCCCGGCATTGCTGCCCTCCTACAGTAAGAGGAACCGGGAGCTACAGCAGAGGTTGCACTGTTGGGAAGTGTCCAGGGTGGGGTGCGGGAGAACCGGGCCATGGAGCCCCTACCTGTGCAGACTCATGGGTGATAGTCTTGCTGTGGGTCTGGACAATGGGGACGTCCCTGGTGGTGGTGCCAGCGGGGAGGGAGTTGGACGAGTCTGAGATGGTGACTGTGTGCGTCTGCACCAGGGGGGGCTGTGGAGGGGAACACACCCAGGAGAGGGGGGGGTCTTACAGGATCTACCACAGCTCGGGGGTTCCACCCCCCCCCCCCATTCAACACACACACACAGAGCCTCACACACGGACATCACTCCAGCCCAGTCATCGGGAAAAACCCTCCTCATGCACAAAAATCATCCCCCTCCACCACCGCTTAATCCATTCATTTGTTGAGTAGATCCCGGAAAGGTCTGGAAAGGCGACCGCGAGTGCCATGCCGAAAACACTACCCACCACCAGAGGGCAAGAGAGGGACAGGGGGGGAAAGCCCATCCCCAAAAGTCTGAAAACGATTCCAGTCCCAAATCAGTGTGAAAGAGAGGGAGTAAGAGAGGGAGGCTAGGAGACCGTGTGAGATAGAGAAGTGGTAAAAGAGTCTCCAATAGCATGAAAGCCCATCACCTTAGTTTACAGTGCTTTCCCACTCGTTGCCAGTGTGCGCACTCTCTGCAGCATGCTGTAATAGTTCACCCGTGCCGCTGACCGCAGACCTGTGCTGTGACTGAAGGGGTTTGGCCCCAGCCTTGCCCTGCTGGGTCTAGCCAAGATGCAGAGGACGAGGGAGCCAGCAAGAGAACCCAACAGAGGCCAAGCAGAGCTGAGCATCACCAGCACTTTGACGGGCGGAGGGGGGGGGGGGCTACCTTGAAACAGCGAATGACCTGGGGACCACCGCCCACGAAATAGGAGGCATGAGGGGCCCCGGCTATCCTGACAGACTGCTCCAGGCTGGGGTCTGTATCCTCCTTCCCCTCCTCCTCCTCCACCTCCTCCTCCACCTCCTCCAGGGCTGGGCAGGAGGGCTGATAGGGGTTGTGGAGCTGGGCCAGTTCCACCTCAACGATGGGTACGAGGTCTAACCCAGAAACCACACCCTCGTCCTCGTCCCCAGACTCCGCCCCTTCAGGTGCATTGTGGGACTGAGCCCCGCAAGGCCCCCGTAAGGCGTTTGAGGTCACGTTGGGGTCGGGGAGAAGAGCCCCCCCCACACTGAGGCCGGCCTCCTGCGCCGCCCTAGTGGGGGAGTCCTCCCTTACAGGGGTAAAGCATACACTCTAAAAGAAAGACACACACAGGTAATCAGTGTGTGTGTGCATGCGAGTATGAGAAGGTGAGATTCACGTTGGAGGATATGTCAATGTGAAAACTGACAGAGCAGAGCAGTACACAATTCAAGCAGTTTCAATGTAGACAGTTATTCAACATAGCTGGACAGATTTTTTATACGGACAGCTTCTTTCAAAAGTAGCAAATGTTGTCATATTCACCTGAAAGGTCTTTATTATGTTGTTCAAATTTGATTGTCAAAAGGTCATGCAACAAGATGACAAAAGTGATGTGTTTTTTTTCAATAATAACTACTAGTGAATACTGAATAGGTATCAAATACTAGAGTCCTCACAGTGAGTTATATTTGATCATTTTAGCAAGTTCTTCTTTGCAAATGTATTGCCTTAGCAAGTTCGAGCATGTAACCTAGTCTTGTGAGGTTTGGGTGCCAAATTATAGGATTGTAGGTGACGCTCTACATATTGAAATACACAACGTGATTCTGAATGTTCATTCAAATGAGTTCCAGCCAAATCACAGTGTTACTGGTCATGCCACCAATCACGTGTTAACCACATTAAGGAAGAAAATGGAGACAATTGACACCTCTGATTGATTGCGTGTACAAAAACCATGTTCTGCAATTGACACCTGCCCAAAAAACGTTTTGCACAATTTAACTGTCCAGTAAAAAAGTCAATTGTGACAACATCATTGTCAGACAACTCAATATAGTGAAGTCCAGATCGTGAAAAAAATACTAAATAAAGAGTAGAGCAGGGTTTTTGGTCGTACGGAGTCCTTCAGACTAGTCTTTGAAGCACAAGTCCGTCACGGCCGGTGGAAAATCACTGAGCGAGAGTGTGATTCCAGAGCCAGAACCAGGCCGCTTCACCAGGACAGATGAAGAGGATGAAGTGAGGGAGGGTGCAGCAGTGATGGTGTAGAAGAGGGGAGAAGGAGAAAGTTGACGGGCCGGTGACAGGGTAGGCCACACCCTCTCTGGTCCTGCCGGTCGGGACAGGCCCCGCCCCCACTCAGCTGCGCTTGGAGTAGAAGTCTAGGAGAGGCCCGCGGGGGAGGCGGAACACGAACTGAAGGGGGGGGGGGGGGGGGGGGGGGGTAGGAGAGGAGAGGGGAGGGGGGAGGTGGAGAGGAAAAGCCGAGGGGAGAGAGATGACAGTTGGAAATGCTTGAAATGACTGTGGTGAAAGCCCGTAGGTCCATCCTTCTTTTGTGTCCCTGCCGACAGTGTCGTATATGAGCCTCCTAAACTTACTATTCACAGAGGCACCTGTTCTTCAGACTGCCAACAGTAGCTTATCCATCCACTCCCAAACATGTTAACCCAGAAACCATATGCACTCGTGCTTTTAAAGGGGAGGGTGTCAAACGGATAGGTATGAATGTCATTTGGGTCTTGGTGTCATAACTGAAAAGCTGAATCATAAAATACAAACAAGGTCCTACACGAGATGCAGCTCGGTATGGAGGTAGCTAAGCAGCTATAACAGAGCACGCTAATAACTCGTTGAGGTCCATCAGCGCTATCATTTTGATTGGTGTGTTAGCGAGGTCTTAACATCTGTGGTGCATGCCTGTGTGCACTGGTGTTAGGAGAGGGAGAGCTGGGTGTGTACACGGATCAGATGAGGCGGCTAAGAATGGCTCTTTCCACATTCCTAAAGAGGGGGAGGACCGAGGCAGGTATGGGGACTGAGGGCCAGGGCAGGGCATAGAGGCATCAGGCAGGGAGGCAGGGGGGAGGGGGGAGAAGAGGAGGGAAGGAGGAGAGCAGGTGAAAAAGCTCAAAAACAAGGAAGAGAAGAGAGTATAAGCACACCGGTCGACCTGCCATCTCCTCCTTGGGAAAATGTAAGGAGGCTGGGAAGGGCTCATCTACAGGCCATGCAAGTTCACGTCGGTCTGTCCACCATGCAAGGAAAGTCGGGTTGAGGCTCAGAAACAGCCAACGAGGAGGCAGATACAGGGCTGGACTTGCTACAGGAAGACGACGAGGAGGAAGAAGCCAGCTACATGTAGCTAGCTCAGTGACTCAATGGGTAGTAGCAGGTGCAGAGGCACCTCTAGCATCCCAACGCTTCAAAAGAAGCTTCTCAGCTCGTTCAGTAGCATTCTATAGACATGCACCTGCCGTACATCACATGCCGAAACCACATGATCCTCCGACATGCACGTGTTAATGCACATGCTGACAGATCGAAAAGCTGAACGACTGAGCCACAAAAGATAAGAGGAAGAGAACAAAAAAATCGGGTCAAGGCCGCTTGGTCCATCCAAACGAGACCACCACACACAGACTCAAGCAGGAGTGACAGCCGTGACGAGGGGCCAGTGCGGTCTGAGGTATCCAACCCATCACATCCATCCGGGTATAGCGATACCGTGATGTGATACCGTGACGTGATACCGTGACGTGTGTGCTTTACCAGAAACTCCATTTATGCTTCAGTCAATTCAGGGGCCGACAAAGCAAAACTGAAAATACGATTGGTATTTTTTATTTTTTTTGTGATTCCGTCCCCCTGAATTGACTCTGAAGTTTAAATGGCCTGGTTCCCCGAGCCTGAGGAATGCTAGTGGGTCCAGAGGATGGAGGTCGGAGGGTCAGACTCACCCCGTCTGCGCCGGCCAGGGACTGGCCGTTGACGCCCGCGCTCCGGAAGGGGGAGTGGGTGGACAGGCGCTTGTCCCACTCGCTGGGGCGGTGCTCGGGGACAGACTGCATGAAGTTCCTCTTCAGCTCGCTGATGCTGGCGTGGTGCCTCAGCAGGTCCTCCTGGGGCTTCTCAAACTCCTGCACAGAGGAGGAGGAGAGGGGGAGAGGGGGAGAGAGAGAGGGAGGGAGGGAGGGAGGGAGGGAGGGAGGGAGGGAGGGAGGGAGGGAGGGAGGGAGGGAGGGAGGGAGGGAGGGAGGGAGGGAGGGAGGGAGGGAGGGAGGGAGGGAGGGAGGGAGGTTGAAGAAGGAGGGAGAGAAAGGAATAGAGAAAGGGAGGGCAGGGGCGGGGGAGAGACAAAGGGGGGAGAAAGAACATAATACCCCAAAGTAGGACGAGCAGAGAGAGAGAGAGCGAAGGAAAGAGGGCATTAGGAGGAGACGCCAAAAAAAAGAGGGGGATAGGATGACAAAAATAATTCAAACAAAAAGGGACGGCGAAAAGGAGGAGAAAGAACAGAAGAAGGGAGGGGTAGGGTTGTGAGAGCAGGTGTGAGGACGGGTGACAGACGGGTTTAGCAGTGCGGGAGAAGACAAAGACAGAAAAACAAAGGTCAGATTTTCAGAAGACATCGGGTGTATATTGACATATATATGTTTGATTAATGATTAGATGGCTAATTGGGACAAAGCAGCAGGGGAGTAACTGTGCTGGTCGATGCCTGTTGAAGCTAGTGTTAGAGCAGGGCTGGGACGGGCTCTTCCAGGTATGGAAGGCCAGACTAAGGCCTCATTAGAGAGCAGTGAAGGACACTGCTGTCACTTCTTCTCAATGCTACTGCAGAAGAACGACGGAGCGCGTGTTCAGTGAGCTCTAAAAGGGATCGAGAGGAAATCTGCAGTGGTTCTAGGGAAATACAGGGGGAGGGGGTCATGACGAGAGTTGATTGACATTGATTATTAAAACAGTTTTACAAATGGATTTGCTTCCGGATAGGTCGTCGTGGGCATACAACCCTGTTGCATAAACATGTAGCATCAGAGCTGGCCGACAATTGACAAAATACAGCATACAAATCACAGACGATGACAGGTGAAGTTAGCAGACATGACCAGTCAGGCCTCTGAGGCCGGGGGCTAATGGGGATGGAAACGTGACAAGCAGCAGCGGCGGCGGTAACAGCAGCATGGGGGGGGATGACCGTCATAACTTATTCATTAACTGCAGAAATATATGACTGGGGAAAAACACCATCCAGGCTTGTCTCATTTCTAGCCCTGGGGCTAACCTCAAGCCCAGGGTGTAGAGGCACGTAATGCTGGGCCTAGTCTGGAAAGATACCGTGCAGTGTGAAAGGTTTTTACGCTAGGCTGGGAGTAATGATGAGATGGGCTGCTGATGGGATGGGGAGGCGGGGGGGGGGGGGGGGGGTAGAGCAGGCCGGCTAAACGAACAAAATCAGCTCAACAGAGTTTCAGAATGGAGCCCATTCACCTTGTATACTGGTGCGGAACCTGCACAGAAAAGGCTTTCAAAAGTAAATGAGGCTTTTTCAGCTATGCCCATTCATTCAGCCAAGCCTGGAGACCGAGGATCAAAACAGGACCTAACGATGCCACTGCCTTTGCATGACCTTTTTTTATGGTGGTAAATGAATATATTGTGGACAAGACCACAATCCCAATCATATACTTTGCAAGCAGCTAAACAACGTTCCCCTGAAACAAGTAGCCATGTTAGAAGTTAATGGCGCCCACGCACAATAAAAATTAAATTATAGGTTATGCGGTCGAATCAATCTAATAGCAAAATCAAGGATACCAGTGTCAAAAGTGAGAATCGTGCCACATGCAAAGCGTACTGCACAGCAGCCATTGAGACAGAGCAGGGAAACACAGCGCGAGAAGAAGAGATCTCTGGGGATACCAACCTCCAACATTAAAAGGCTATGTCTGATATAAATTGAGTCACCCTCAATTCTCCTAGCTCTTTTCTGTGAAAAACGAAAGGACAAACAAAACAAAGTGTGGGTTTCAGAGATTTCCGGGTGTGACATGGCAGTGGGTCACAACCTGGACATGCATGGTTACTGTTTAGTACACGGACGTGCACTCTAGTAGAGTAAAGTAGAGCAGAGGTGTCTGCATGCAGGGGCCCCCGGGGGCCCCAAAGAGCAGGAAGGAACCCTAGGTGATCAAGGCAGGAGACCCGGTGACCTATAACTACAGTCGGTGTTAAGACGGCATTCAGAAGACTGCAGTGGAGACGGTGACAGGCCCCCTGGAGATAAACATTAGTCGTCAACTACAACAGTTCAAAACCTCAAACCAGTCATGTGTTCAACGGACATTCCGTCGTTTTCAAACGTGCAAAGACCGTTTCGAAAACCTCTTCCAAAAACCATTCACCAAAGGCTTGAGTCAAATCCTGTGCCTTAAAAACAGGAAGCATTGTTCTAATGCTTTGTCTACACGGCGGAAGGGGGAGGGGTAGGGGGCTGGTGGTGTAGGAGGAGTAGACCGACATGGAGGAGAGGGTGAAGATTAGTCTGACGGATGGACGGGAGGAGTCGTGTCAGGATTAGAGGATGGAGACGCTATGGAACTAAGGCACAGCCAGGACTGAGGTATCTGACCTTGCGCATTCGAACCTGCTCCGTGCTCGTGTCCTCAGACTAGCATTCCCCCGGGGCAGAGAGGGAGAGAAGGACACATGTTAGCATCCTCCGCTAGCTTCTAGACGCCAGCCGCGCGTTAGCTCGGAGGCATTTGCGTGCGGTATTTACATAAGGCCCTGAGTGTGACACTAACCTGAGGCCAAGTCTCCCCATTGGTGGTGGCCGTCACCGTGGAGACAGCCTCTCTCTGCTGCCTCCCCGCTGCTGTCTACAGCAGCAAGAGAGACAGGTCACACTCAGACACAGGGAGGACTGGGCTACACTCAAACACCTTAGAAATGGGCAGTCCTTGCGATAGCCACAGACTGGCAAGTTGACACACTTGCCTTTGTACTAATCAAACTACCTCAAAGTACTGTTACTAGTAGCGAGTTGCTACACGCTAAATACTCTCTGGAGGTAATTTGCTACATTCAACATGCAAAGATCACAGTTATACAAAATTATGTTATAGCCTACTCTGATTCTATTTGATAGTAATTGGCACTTTAACTCTTCAGGTCAGTGTGTATGTGGGGGAGAAAGTGAGATCCATGAAGGGGTGTAGATGCTGTACCTTGACGTCGCCCTCTGGTTTGGAAGGCTCCACGGCCTCCACGGTGACCTCCAGCTTCCTGTCCTCCGGGCGTCCGGGCCTGCTGATGGGGGTGGAGGTCTGGGGCTGCTCCAGGGGGGCCATGGGGATGCCTGCCTCCATCAGGGCGGCCTGGGAGAAGACCGGGGCGCTGACGGGGCGGGCGCCTCGGTGGGTGCTCACCACTGGGGGACAGAGAGACGGGGAGGGGGGGAGAGAGGTGAGGGTGGACATATGGAGAGGCGGTGTTGGGGCGGTGGGGGAGGGGCAGTCCACGCGCGTGGGACTGTCCGACCCACTGACAGGCGGGGGGGGGGGGGGGGGGGGGGTGGACGGGTGGACGGGTTTGAACGCGCGCACAAACACACGGTCGGTCACAACACCTTACCTCATGTTGACCTCAGCACACATACAGGGCCTGCGGAAGCATACTGTACCTTCTCAGCCTCACAGGCACCGGAACGTTCCGTTTGACCGAGGCTAGCGAGTGGAGAAAGGAAGTGAGCGGGAAGCAGGTGCCCACAGTTGGGTGGGCAGCACGGCATGGTCAGCACTTCCGTCTCAACCACGGACGCACGCGGAGAAGTTGTCGTGACCCACTGAGTTAATTAGCACAAGCCAAGTGAGTCAATGTTCCTACAGCAGGCTAAAAATAAATTCAACAGTTCTTCAATAAGCAGGGCAAAGCATTCACCCAAAAAGGTCATGGGAATCATTCATGCTGAAGAATAATTCAGAAGACCAATTTTGATATGTTGGTTTTAATGTTTAGCTTAAGATAGTTTTTTTTGTTATTTTGCAGCAAAGCAATGGTCACAACGAACTCAAGAGAGTTGGGTACCTGAGTCAACATCCAGCAAAACAAACCAGTCATCCACCACCTCTCTCTGCGCTCGCGGCCGCCTTTCCTCCAGAATTCTCTTCTCAAACATTGGTCTCTTCTCATCAAGCGCTGTAGGTCTAGGCTCTATGGTTGGAGCTTTGACCATAGGTGGAATGTCTGGGAAAATCTGAATGCGCTTTTGTACAGCTATTGGACACAAAACAAACAACTTTTAGTGAAGGAATCAGTCGATATGAATGATATGGTGCATGTTAAACAAATTATGAAGAATACAATATACCTAGTCACCATCATTCACACTTTGTTTTTATTACGGGATGACAGGGCTTAGAATGTTAGATCGTTCTAGTGGTTTCCATGTGGAGCCGACTGATCAGGAAGGATTCTGAGAGTGTCGCTAGGAATACCTGATTCTTTATGGGCAACTTCCAGCAAGATAAACCAATCGTCTTCCACATCCCTCTGGGGCTGAGGCACCCTCTGTGTGGGTATCTCCTGCGGTATCTCCTCCACTGTGGTGACAGTCTCCCGTACTCGCTGCTCTAGGGTTCGAACTCCAGCCGTATAGCCAGGTCTGACTTCACTCACTGACACAGAAACGGCAAGGTCAGACTTCAGACATTCTGAAGAACAGATGTGCTGACGAAAATGTAAAATGTTGCTTTCTAGAAAAGACTTTGGGAGTGGATTGGGTTTCGGGGTGTTGATATTTAAACGGAATACTACATTTGTATTTGAGACAATATCTTAAGGAAACATAACAATACATGAACGCCACGGTGAACTTTGGGATAATGAGAGGTACCTTTAGGAATCTTAGGAGGTTCCTCGCGGATGGCTTCGAAGAGCACAAACCAATCATCTCCCTCCTCTCTGTCTACAGGTGGTGTTCTCTGCACCACCACGACCTCAGGCTGATGGCTCCCCACGGCCACCAGCACCCTCTCCTCCTTCCTCCCAGTCTCCTCAATCACCAACGTTCTCTCCTCTACAACCTCTCGGGCTTCTGCGAAGGCATCAACGATTAGCATCCAAACATGGAAATGGTGAGGAAAAGAGACAAGGTGAATCGCTGCAGAAAATAAATGGAAGTCAGACCAGGAAGTAGTACCTGGGACAAAGGTCATCGTCTCCACAGGAACACGGTCCGACAGGATAAACCAATCATCATCCACTTCTCTAGGTGTTGGTTGGGATACAACCCTCTGCTCCAGTTGAATGGTCTCTTCCACTATCTGCACTCTCCTGATCGGCTTTAGGTCTAATGGCCCCAATTCATGCTGGACGCTCACAGGAACCACCGCTGGTGCAACGGATTAAAAAAACGACCACAATCAACGTATCTGAAACGTGGCGAAACAACAACAGCAAGCGATCCAGGAGTAACGTTGCCACAAGCTTTTTATGAACCTCAGATGCTAAGATCACGCCAATTTACTGGAGGCCAATTAGGGGGAAGCATTGACCTGTGGAATACCTGATACTTTAGGTGCAACATCCAGTAGCACAAACCAGTCATCCTCCAGCTCTCTCAGTGGCGGTGGTGGTACAGTCTCCTGGGGCCGGGCCAGAGGAGGTGCCACAGTCTCTTGAGGCAGTCTCTCCACTTCTACCGTGGCTACGCTTGGTTCTGGTTCTATGGTTGACACGACAACATGCTCATCCAGACCAACTGATAAACAAGGAAGAGAAAAGCCTTCAGAGGCGGCAGGGCGAAATGTAGGGTTGTTGCTAGGCTGCTCGCTAGGGAAAACCGGTATGCGGATTTGTCACATTTGAGCCATGAAGAAAAAAGCTTTTGGTCTAGTTATAGATGCTTGGGTTTGGAGGTAAGGAGACTGTACTGTTTTTCCAAAACCGGGTGAATGAGACCTGTGTTTTGAAATAAGTTCCGTTGTATTTGCAAATGTTACCTGGTGGGACCACGGATGGTTCGTCACGGACAGCCTCAAACAGAACAAACCAGTCGTCTCCTTCCCTCCTCTCAGATGGGGGAGACCTCTGGACTGGTAGAGACTCGGTTTGGAAGCTCTCGTCTACAATTTGCACCTTCTTCTGTATTCTCTTCTCTATGGTGACCATCTCCACCACAGAGACGATCTCAGTCACAACTCGAGAGGCCTGAACACGTTCCTCAGGAACAACTAAACAGAGTCATAAACAAACTTCAGACTTCTGTATTCTGTTAGTCAGCAGGCCACACACACACACTGGTTATGCTTTGAGACGAGAGGTGATGGGTTAAGTTTATCATGTTGAGAATCGGGATGGAAAGCATTGCTTTAGATACTGGGAGGTGAGAGATACCTGGAGGTACGACAATCAGTTCTCTGGGAACCACATCCAACAGGATGAACCAGTCATCATCTCTCTCTCTGATTGGCTGCAGTTGAGTCTGCTCCACAGCGATTGGCGGTGGATGATTTTCCACTTGTACCATTATCATCCCAACTCCAACCTCCATCCTCTCCTCTCTAGGCTCAGTCACGGTGGACTTGATCACCTGAACAGGCCTCTCAAGAAGCACTGATGAGCAGAGACAAAGATCCATCAAATACCGCAGGTCACAGACAGCCAATGGGCTGACAGCAATGAGCACAAGCACAGAAAATGGGTGTTCTGGTGAATGCGAAGCAGAGCAAGGGATGATGGGAATAATACCTGGAGGTACATAAACCGGTTCCTTAGGAACAACATCCACCAATTCAAACCAGTAGTCATCTCTCTCTACCACTGGCTGTGATCGGGTCGTTTCCAGAACAAGCGTGTCCTCTTCTTCTTGTAACTTGATCTCTTTAACCACAACTTCTCTCTTCTCTTCAACCACCCTAGAGATGGTTTCTTCTGTGACACGCTCCACCGAAGCAACTAGAGCACAGAGAATTCGAATCCTTATACACAACACGGGCGCAACTGAGGAGCATTAGCATAGAAAGCACGTAGCTTCTGTTCTGGAGCCATGCGAAGCATAGTAATATAGTAATACCTGGAGGTACATATGATGGTTCTCTTGGAATCACATCCAATAGCACAAACCAGTCATCTTCCATCTCCCTCACTGGTTGTGGGTGGATCATTTGTGGCCTGGCCTGCTCTTGCGGTATTTCTCTCTCTTCAGGGACAACTTCTCTTCTCTCCTCTCGTCTCTCAATGATGTTCACCTCAGTTAATGTTGAGATAGTATCTTCTCTGACAGGCTCCACCAGTGCAGCTAATACAGAGAAACAGGATCTTCACAATCCAGCTATTGTACAACGCTGATGCTAAACGGAAAGCACCGTTTAGCATTTTAGAGGCATGAAGAAGCATGCCTCTAAAATGGCATGCTTAAGCAAGAAGCGAATGTAAGCACAGCAGGGTCATATAGTCGTACCTGGGGCTACATGTGTTAGCTCTCGGCTGACAACATCCAGTAACACAAACCAATCGTCTTCCATCGCTCTCAGAGGCAGCGGCGGTGTGATTTCGGACGGACGCCTCTCTTCCCGCTCTTGCAGCTCAATCACCTCAACCGTCACCTCTCTCGTCTCCGCCTCGAACTCCTCGACCACAGAGACGGTTTCTTTTGGAGAGAACCGAACACGCCGATCCACGGACACTGATGAAAAGGAGAACCCTGAGGTACGAGAGCACAAAATGGCTGACAGCAATTAGCATACAAAGCCCAAGGGAGGTGTAGTTCTCTGGTCTGGACAAAGCGACCACGGCAGGGATTACATCTGCTTTACCTGACGGCACCACAGACGAGGCTCTGGGAACACCACCGAGCAGGATGAACCAGTCGTCGACTCTCTGAGGCAGCGTCTGGGCTGGTTTCTCCTGCGTCTCCGGAGGCAGGCTCTCCCCTTCCAGCTCAACCTGTATCTCTGCAGCTACAACCTCCCTTCGCTCCTCTGTCTGCCCAGCGGTTGTCACGCCAGTAGCAGCAGAGGGGCTGACAGCAGGATGTCTCTGAGCACCCTGCTCAAACGATGCTGAAACAAACGCACACCAAATTCCAGAAGAGCATCAGCTACGTGGTCACTGGA
Organism: Osmerus mordax; assembly: GCF_038355195.1. NCBI lineage: Eukaryota > Metazoa > Chordata > Actinopteri > Osmeriformes > Osmeridae > Osmerus > Osmerus mordax. The sequence goes on from NC_090055.1 coordinate 17,556,200, forward strand.
GTTATCCACAGCCAGAAAACTAGTCATTTTTAATACTGGTTATATTTAAGAACAGTTCATTTCTACAGCAGCTAAATCAAGAGGCTTGGGTTAGTGAGGGTGTGCCTGTTAGCAATTTATATAAGCCAGTGTTTGGAGAGGGCTAAAGCTGGTATTTCCTAAAAGGAATCTGTGATAACAGCTTCAAGAAAACAAGAGGCACAAACCTGGAGCAATTGGAACTGCAAGGTATGGAGGGCGGTCCAGGAGCACAAACCAATCATCTTCATCGGCCTTCGATGCTCGAGGCATACTACGAGCCATCGACTTCTCTTCCTCATATATTTCCTCAACGTTGACTTCCTGCCTGAGCGTCCCTTCCTCTGCTACTCCAACCCAGTCCATGACCGCCACCTCCTCCTCTCGCTTCTCCACCTTTCTAGTCTGCCACTGGCCCTCCTCCATCTCCCCCTGCCATCGCCAGCTCTCCTCCACAATAGTGACTCGCTTCTGTGTCCTGCGCGCCACCATTTTCATCTCCGACACTGAGCAGATGCTGATGACGCCCTGCGGCGTCTGGCGTTCCTCGTCCTGGGCTCCGTCCGGCAGCAAGCCCTTCAGGAACACCTCCTTTATCTGCTCCTCCAGCTCGTCCTCACTCTCAACCATCTCCTTTGAGGACTCTACCTCCACCTCCTCCTCTTCCTCCCCCAAGTCCATCTTTTCTACCTCTTTGTCTGACGGATCCTCTCTCTGCTGCCTGGTGTCTTCCGGCTCTTTGAGACATCCTTCTCCCTCTTTCTCCCCCTCCTCCCCTATATCCATTGGTTCTACCACTTCTTCCTGGTCCCTGATCTCTACCACCCCCTCTTCCAGTAACTCTCCCTCCTCCTCTTTCTCCTCCCGTGGCCTGATGGCAGCTACCGCGTCTTCCTCCGCATCCTCCCCTCCCAAATCCATCGGTTCTACCCCTTCTTCCGCTCCCCTCCCCTCATCCTGCTCCCCGATCTCTACCCTCCCTTCTTCCTTCTGATCCTCCTCTTCCACCACCTCTGACTTCCCCTCTTCCCCCGACGCCGCGCCTTCCTTCCCCTCTTGCGCCTCCTTTTCCCTCAATTCCACCTCCAGCACTTCCTGGATCCTCTCCTCTAACTGGTCGACCTCCTGAAGCCGAGCTTCCAGCTCCTCCACCTCCCTCAGCCTCTCCTCCACCTCCTCCGCCTCCCTCAGCTTATCCACCAGCGCCACTGCCTCCTGCAGCCTCTCCAGCACCTGCTCCCTGGACCGAGGCTCCTCCTGCTCCTGCCTCGCCTCTCGGGCCCCCTGCTCCTCACTGGCCTGGGGCTGGAGTGGCACAGGGGGGGAGACTGGAGGAACCAGAGGAATGTTGTCAGTACTATAGACAGGACTACTGGTGAAGACCTGCCAGGTGGTAAGTCAATTTACTAGCTATATTCAGCGTCAGCATATTTGATAGGTGTGTAAGAACTCACATGGTGGAGTGTATGAACGCTCATAGGCAGATGCGTCATCGGTGCGGTCCAGCACCCAGAACCAATCAGCACGTTGCTCTAGTCGTGGTTGTAACAACCTGTCAAGTTTGTCAAGCTTTGCGTAGCTGGGTTTGGCTGGAGACATCACAGAAACACCTATTCGTTTTAGGAGGGTAGACTAGAATTTGTATGCATTCTTGTGCTATAGGTGCCACCCATTCATTTGATGGCTTTTACACCTAGGTTAAACGAAATGCAGGGTCACGATTCAACACTTTTAAAAGACGCCCAAGGCTGAACCTGAAACCTAAAATATACCTGTCGTAGGGTAGAGATATCGTAGAGATGTCGTAGGGTCAGGAATAAAGGGAAGAGAGGGCCGTCGACGTAGCAGTAAATACCACTCCTCTTCCTCCTCCTCACCTTCCTCCTCCTCCACTCTCCCCTGCTGCCGCACATCAGACACCCGTCCCTCCCATGATTGGCTGAGAGTTTGAGTGACAGCCTGTCCTTTCTCAGTTCCCTCCCACGTCTGGGTGACTGTTTGGACAGACTGGCCCCCCTGCCAAGTCTGGGTGGCTGTTTGAACAGACTGCTTCCAAGCTGTGAATAGAATATGTGATGATCCTGAGAGAGATCATTTCAGGCCATGGCAGCACTCTGGCGGTCTTTCAGATGCCGGCTTTGACGGTGGCCGCTGCATGTAGCAGTTATTACGCCCTGTAAACCGAAGCTCGCACAAAGCACATGAAAGGAGTAGCAGCATGCTTATTTGAAGATTCACAGTGGAGCCCTGCAGAGATGGCCTCGGTGTCAGCAGAGCTACAAACAAGACAAACGACGCGGCTGAAATGGGACAGATGACTTCCGCGCCAGCGAATTTCAAAAGGCGGAACCGGAACGTTCCAGTGCAGTCACAGGACGAGTCATTCGAGCGAGACAACAGGTTGCGTGCGCAAGGCCGCTGCTGGCGGCAGCGTTCAAGAGCTCAGGGCTGCACACAGAGCAGGACCGACCCACGGGTCCCAGACCTGGGCGTCTTCAGCTGCAGAAACGGCAGCCTCCCGTTCGGAGAAGCTCGAGGTCTTCGCGGTAAAGCGCGAGCAAACGCGTGTTAGGTCTTCAGCAAGATGCTACGCGACAGAACAAGGCAAAAAAGAAAGCGGAGAAGCTAATGTTAGCGATGGGCAGTTGGGTGTGACAGAGATTGAGACAGCGTTGTGAAGAGCCGCTCTGTGAGACCGAACCGTCCGTGATAACCGGACCTGCCCTGGGGTTACACAGGGGGCGGGTGACCAGCTCAGGAGAGGCCGGTGACCCAAGGTGACCCCTTGGGGCCGCAGCAATGACCCCCAGAGGGTGAGGGTAGGGCGTGGCAGCAGGGAGTACATCAACAGAAGCGTTTCAAAACAAGCGGAAATGCAGCGACGGTATAACTGTTAGTTGCCGAGCGGTATTGCTCTGTAAGCCAGGCGACAGGTCCAATGAGGGTCCACACGGTACCTGAGGATGGGCTGGGCCGTGGTTGGTCTGATTCCAGCAATAGGAACCAATCATCTTGCTCAGTCCTGTTTGGGGTTGAGAGCTGTAGGCTTTGGGAAGAATCGTCCCTGACAGCTACAAGAGTGGGAGAGGTAACATACAGGATGATCCTGCGGCCTTAAACGCACACACGCACACACACACACACAGAGACAAACACACACACACTAACCTCCGTCTATGGTGCGGGACAGCCTCTTGCTGGCAGAGCGTGTGAAGCGCGGGGCGGGGCGGTCGATCATGGAGCTGGCGTGGCGGGTCTGGGCCTGGGTGCGCCCGCTGTAGCGGAACTTGGACCCCAGCCCCAGGAAACGCCGGGACGACGGGGGCTCCACCGTGGACACCCTGGGGGACACGAGCAAACAACTCAGCCAAGAGCAGAACCCTCGACGCGCCTCCCGTGCCACCGGGCTTAGCTCGAGCGGCCGCGACAGGCCGGACGAACCACCGTGACCGAGGCGAGCGTCCGGCGGTAAACCTCAGTCACGTTCCTCCTGTGTCACAGTGCCAGCCGCTCGGAAGCGGTGGCCGATGGGACAATCTCGCGTAACGAGATTACGCAGAGCTCCTGCTGTCTCGATGACATGTCACGTAGCCAAAACATTAAGAGATTTCATTCTGGGCCATGGGACATACAGCAGGTACTATGCGGAGATAGCGTTGATGGTTTAAATTGAACGCTGCCTAATAGAATTACTCCATGAGAGAGGTTAAGCCGCGGGGGCCTATTAGCCAATTAGCGTTAGGATGGCCTGAGAAGGGGCTATGTTGTCAGGCAGGTCAAAGGGGAGGGGCGTGGCCTCACCTGAAGAAGGTGTGGTTCTCCACAGACACCTTCCACAGCTTCTTGGAGGCCTTGTAGTTGGGCAGCTTGAAGCCAATGGTGCTCTCGTACTGCTCCTGCTGCAGGGGCGAGGACACAACCTTTACATGACTCGTTCTCTTACCCCGGACAGTTTAACAGCACATCTGTTCCCATTCTCGGATCTTCACGTCTCACACAGATTATCTATATTGCATGATTTACATGGTATTGAAACTAATGAGAATAAAAAATAAAAAAACTATATATATATATATATATATATATATCATTACACATCAGATTAGGCAGATGGTTTCAACAGTGTGTGTGTAAAAAAAAAAAAAAAGAAGCATGATGGCGCGGTGCCTCGCGCTACCTCTGACGGTCGGATCTTGATGAAGAAGCTGCTGCGCTTGTAGGAGATCTTGAGGACTTTGGGCCAGGGGAAGCGATTGATCCTCAGCTTGTCCTTGTAGACCATCAGCCCACCGGAGCACACTCCCAGCATGATATCTACACCCTCCAGGTCCTGCGCAGACAGACACAAGACCCCACAAGGTCCCATTGACCCACTGGTCCCACAGGAACGCTAAGGACTAGCCATTGCACTATGGTACTTTGTAGATTTGCGTCACAATCAATGGATAAAAAAGAGGTATTTAGTATACATAACAATAGTTTCATTCAAGTTCTACTCGATTTCACTGTCCTTAGTAAATGTGTATCACCAGCTGGGTGCACCTACAAGATTACACCACAAGGAGGCAGGCTCAGATGTGCTTTTAGGTTCATGGATAAAAAAATTAATCCGTGTTTTTTTTCTTTTTTTTTTTTTTTTTTTTTTGGGACGTGGGGGGGGGCAGGGGCAGGGGGAGAAGGGGGGGGGGGGCGCTGACATCAATTTTGTAACGACAATCTCTGTCCTTGTGTTACACAAGCAAGCACGCTGTGAACACGTCACACAGCATTATGCTTGAAAAACGTGAAAACATCAAAAGCAGCTTTCCGTTAAGCACGCTAAGAGGTCTACTGTACAGGAGGGGGATTAGGGGAACTCGCACAAAACTACTAGTCCAAGAGTGTGTCATTGACAGTACCTTGGCTTGATGGAGATCCACACCGTACATGGAGAGCTTCTTGGCGTTCTCCAGAAACATCATGTCTGCCTGGGCTGGACTCATTGACCTGGAAACAAACACGATGACGTGTTTACATCTATATGTTTCACAGACTGAAAGGGGTTTCACCCGCTTCCTTAAGATGGGCTCTTGTTTGACAACTGCTGCTTCCAGGAAAACAGCTACTAACCGTAGTCTCTCATTGAGGTCTCTTGCCTCAATGCCTCCCCGCTTCTCCTCTTCTCCTCCCCAACACTTTGCCTCTCCTCCCCAAATACCTGTCTCTCTTCCCCTCCTCTCCACCTCCCTGCCTCTCCTGCCCTCCACTCTACCTCCCCTTACCTCCTCCCTCCCACCTGCTTGCCTCTCCAATCCCCTGCCCACCTCTCCAATCCCCTGCCCACCTCTCCAATCCCCTGCCCACCCCCTCTCCACCTCCTCTCCGCCGGCCCCAAGCCCTGCCTCCCTCCTCCACCTCCCCTGCCAACCCACCTCCCAGGGCTCACCTGTAGGTGCGGTGCAGCTCCATCACCTTCTCCTCCAGCTCCTTGCTCTGGCCCGGGGCCAGGCGCAGCTCCTTGACGTAGTGTTCTCCGTGGACCTCCGTGTCGTACTCCCCCAGCTCCGACTGGGCCGTGTAGGAGCCCAGCAGGGCCAGCGTGACGAAGGAGCAGGGCAGGCTGCCGTTCATGATGTCCTTACGCAGCTGCAGGCACAGGTAGTACCTGGAGGAGGGGGGGGGAATACAGGGTCATCATGAGTCTCAACCAGGAGAAGTGGAACATGTCCCAGGAGATGGAATCATCTGTAATCATCGCTTGCGTACAGAGTTATCTTGACAACAGTTGAATTCCTTTCAGGATCGACTCGAACTGAATTAGAGCTAGCAGTCCAATAGGATGCTGTTGTTCTGAGTTTTATGAAAGGGGCCGTGGCTGAGTGCGTGTATGAAGAGACACGTACCGTGTGAGGTCCTCTGTGAGCTGAGCTGGATCAGGAGGGTAGAACTTCACGTTGAAGGTGAAGTCATAGGTAGCACCTGAGAGGAGGGAAACAAGCCAGTGAAACCCCGAGCGACTCCCACGTGAGCTACAGAGATACTTCAACTATCCTGATGACGTCACCCACCTGGAACCTGTTTCCGAATCTCTTTGGTGGGATCCAGCCATGTCTGAGAAGAGAAACAGTTCATGAACCACGTGGATACCACAGTACTGCCCTTTAGTGGGCGGGCCTTCTCGTCCACTGCTCCAAAACTGTGTCACTCACTTCCTGTTTCCTTCGATTGGCGATTATTTATTTTTTCTTCTTAAAACGTAGCTTTTTAATCAGGTATTCAATTGTTCATTTAATTCTGTCGGTGCCTATTGTTATTATACATTATGTTTTATGATTTTAACGTTTACTGTTTCGTAGCGCTCTGTATGCAAGAAAGGTGCATTACAAATTTAACACTGTTGTTGTTACTATTATTATTATTATTATTGTAATTATTATAGCAATTTTCTGGTGAAATTGAACCAAAGCAGCCAGCCCATCCTATCCTGTGCAGTGAGAGAGCTCCTACCCTGACGGTGGGCGTCTCCCAGACAGCCACCCCATAGTAGTCCTTCTCCAGCAGGTTGAGGTGGTCGCACACCTTTGCAAAGAGCTCCTGGCCCTTGGCGTGTTTCTGGACAGGACAGAGATGGGGGTGACATCACTACTTGAAAACATGTATTCACTGCATAGAAGAAGCAACAAGATGATTTATGGAGGAGCGTTAGAAGACGAGGCAGGAAGACAGAGACAGAGAGAGAGAGACAGAGAGAGAGAGACAGAGAGAGAGACAAAGAGAGAGGGGGGGTCTCTCTTACATCGAGCTCGCACTCAAACACATCGTCGTCCAGGAGGGTGACTTTGCACTGCATGGTCCGCGGGCGCTTGGAGGGTTTGGACTCCACTACAGTCTTCTTCTTGTCTTTAGGCTTCTTCTTCTTCTCTTCCTCCTCGTCCTCTCCCCCCTCCTGAGATGACTCCGACGACTCCTTGGCCTCCTCGTCCTCCTCCTCCTCCTCCACCTCTTTCTGCTCCGCCTTCTCGGGCTCTCCCTCGCCTTTCACTGCGTCCTCCTCCTCTCTCTTCTCCGCCACCGGGGGCGTCTCTTTGACAGCCTCCTCCGTGGCCTCGTCTTGGGCTGGCTACAAGGTTCACGGAAAGGCAGCCATGTTAGTTCATTATAGCTTCACACAGACAGGAACAGTTGCACGAAAGACTGGACTTGAAATGACGGTTGGTGCAGAGATACTGCCCGGGAGAAGTGGTCTGGAGATGGCAGTTGCTCAGAGCTTTTTCTGAACACAGGCCAGATCTCTGAAGCTCTCTTCAGAATAATTCGTTCTGCTGAGCCAACTAGTCCATAGAATGAATAATTTGTGACACAAACAAAATAAACAGGAATTTAAAGCTCTACGTGCTTTCCTTATCCTTTTATCTGACGCTAGGTCACAGATCCAAACAATTACATAGACTGCCCTACCCAGCCATCTCACTTGAGACTCATTCACTGGGACTTATTCCCTTCAGTCTCCTCACCCAGGATACTCCTTTGGGACTTTGTGTGTATGGCTGTCTGCCACCTATGCCCGTCATGGACTCACCTGAATCTCAGTGCTGCTGAGGGAGACCTGGTCTGCGGCCTTCTCTGCCTCCGCTTTCAGCTCTGGCTCGGGGGCAGCGATGGGAGCCTTGGCCTGCTCCTGGGCGGACACCTCGGGCTTCTCCTCCCTCCTTCCCTTGGGTTTTCTCTTTTTTTTCTTCCCCTTCCCCTCTTTCTTCTCGCCCTTTTGGTCCTTTCCCTGTTTTGCCGTTCGTTCTTCTTCCTTCCGCTTCTTTTCGTGGTCTTCCTCCACCTTTTTTGCCTTCTCCTCCTCCTCTTTAGCCTGTTCCTCCGCAAACTTTTTCACCTTCTCCTCCTCTTTGGCTTTCTCCTCCTCTTTCTTTTTTGCGGCCGCCTCTTCTTCTTTCTTTTGTTCTTCCTCCTTCTTAGCCTTCTCTTCCTCCTCTGTCTTTTTCGCTTTTTCTTCCTCCTCTTTCTTCTTGGCCTTCTCTTCCTCCTCCTTCTGTTTTGCCTTCTCTTCCTCCTCCTCCTTCTTGGCCTTCTCTTCCTCCTCTTTCTTCTTGGCCTTCTCCTCGACCTTGGCCTTCTCCTCCTCTTTCTTTTTCAGTTTGTCTTCCTCTTTCTTTTTCTCCTCCTCCTTCTTTTTGGCCTTTTCCCCTTCTTTCTTTTTGGCCTTCTCCTCCTCCTTAGCCTTTTCCTCTGCTTTCCTCTTTGCCTTTTCCTCGTCTCTCAGCCTCTCCTCCTCTTTCCTTTTCGCCTTCTCTGCCTCTTTCTTTTTCTCCTCCTCCTCTTTCTTTTTAGCCTTCTCTCCCTCTTTCTTTTTCTCCTCCTCCTCTTTCTTTTTAGCCTTCTCTCCCTCTTTCTTTTTCTCCTCCTCCTCTTTCTTTTTAGCCTTCTCTCCCTCTTTCTTTTTCTCCTCCTCCTCTTTCTTAGCCTTTTCCTCTTTCTTTTTTGCCTTTTCCTCTTCTTTCGCTTTTTCCTCCGCTTTCCTCTTGGCCTTTTCCTCCTCCTTTTTCCTTTTAGTGTCCTCTTTCTTTTGACACTCCTTCTGTTCTTTGTCCTCCTCTGGCTTATTCCCTTTACTGCTCTCCCCCTTTTCCACGTCTGTTTTCTTGGCCTCTTCCTCTTTCTTCTCCTCTTTTACCTCTACTTTAGTCTTCGCCTTCTCCTCTTTTTTCTGGTCTCCCTTGTCCTCCTTTTCACCTTTGCTTTTTGTCTCTCCTTTCTTCTCGACCTTTTCACTCTTCACCTCTTTCGTCTCCTCCTTTCCGTCCTTCTTTCCCTCCTTGGCCTCTTCCTCCTCTACCTTGGCCTCTTTGACCTTTTCCTTGTCGGCCTTCTCCTCCGCTTTCTCCTCGCTGGCCTTCTCGGCCTCGAACCCCTCTCCCTCGGAACACTGGGAACGGCGCTTGAGGAAGGAGGAGAAGAGCCGCGAGAGGCCCCGGCCCGCGGATGTTCTGGTTCGGGGCTTCAGCTGCTCCTCCTCGGTCGGGGAGCTGGCGGAGTCAGCCGGGCCGACCTCCGAGGCCTTCTCCTGGGCCTTGTCGCTGGGCTTCTCCCCCTCGGCCCCGGCCTCTGCTGCTGCTGCTGCAGCCTCGGGCTTCTGGTTGCTCTCCGGCTCCGGCTCGGGGCTGGCCTTCTGCTTGCCCTCAGTGTCTGCCTCGCTCACCGCACTCGCCTCTGTCGTCATGGTAGCCACTGGAAGGAGAGGAGGAGAGAGTCAGCGGGGGAAAGGTCACGGGTCGCCGTTGCATGCACAGACACACCTCTCTGCGAGACGCGTCTACGGGTCGTGACGCACATCTGGAAAACGACATCGCTCTGAACACAGAGCCAGAAATCACATCCCAAAAATAAACCGGGTCACTAAGACGATCAGCGAGATGCAGTTGGCAATTTCACCTCAAAGCCCCACTGACTCACAGCATACATACGTGTTAATGATGTGCAATAAGAAACTGTTGTAGTCTCTAAATAAGAGCGCTGCAGAGAATGAATCCATTTAAGATGAAACCACCTCCAGACTACATGCTCTCTGAAAACACACCTACACACACACACACACACACACACAGTTATGAGAATGGATGCCACTTTATCACACAATGGCTTCTCTTGTTGTGAATCCTCAGCTTGGCCCTCTGGCTCGCGGCCGTGCTCATCAGAGTCTCATTAAAACTCAGTCACACAAAGAGGCCATTCTTCTCTGAGGCTGACGAGGAGTACAGCCAATATCATCATCATCCTACCTCCACTCCACCATCCATCCCACGCCCAGCCCAGCCCAGCCGCCAATCTGACGATTCAGGATAACTGGGCAGTGATCCTTTGGAATTGCCATTCTCGGGACAGCAGATATTCTCAAAAAGACTTGACTACAAGAGCACAACGGCGCCCATTTCACATGGGTTGATTTGAGGCATCGCTAACGTCTGGGCATGAATGATTAACCCACTTGCTAACGCTCCGGTTCACAGCCAGGTTAAGACCTGGTATTCATCTGGTATTCACCGCTAACTGTCGTAAGGTATCTAGCCGTGAGCTATTACTGATGACGATTCAGGTAATTGCAGTGCATTATGCAGGAAATGACTTGCCAGGCTTCGTACTGTTGAACCAAACGGCCTACTCATTCGATAATGAACAGCTTCGGCACAGACGTGACTGGTAGCAACAACATGCGAGCGCTTGTTGTTGTTTTTTAATCGAGAGGGAGGGAGACAACATTAGCATGGCGTTTATTCATGATGAGCGTCTAGTCTGGTCTGGCAGGGCCGGATTGTAGTTCTCTCACACTCCTCCGAATGTGGTTCACGTCTAGCCCTACATACGGTTGGGGGAGGGGTGGAGGCAGGCTAGACAGGGTGGCAGGCAGGCCCAACCTCCAGATGCACAGGCCTGGGGGCTGGAGCCTGGAGGGTACAGCCCCCATACACTTCCCTCAAACACTATAGGAACAGCAGGGAAGTAAGAGGGGGGAGGGGAGTGTGTGTGTGGGGGGGGGGGGGGGGGGAGACCCACAGAGACCCAAATCCTCTTCAGCCCTCCCATTGTTTATATCCAGTGACCAATAACTGTGCTGAACACTATAACTAATCCTGTGCACCCATCCCCCCACCCAACTCCGCCTCCCCCCCTCCCCCCGCCACCCCCATAGACCAGTTCCATGGGTCACCACACACGTGCACGCGCCCCCCCCACACACACACACACACACACTTGTGTGTCTGCACACACACACACACAAAGTACGCCTCAGTGCTCTGGGGCTCCTCTGGGTCTTTTAATGCACCGTCATCTCAACGCTGACTGTCAGGAAACAGACGAGCCCGCTAATGGACCAGCTGAGCTTGTGTCTGCTGCCTCCTCCATTTTGTGCTGGCGGTCTAACATCTCCAGCTCGGACCAGCTGAGCAGCGCTGACCCGCCACCGTGACTGATTAAGACGGCGAGCCGACTGACGGCTCCCCCCCCCCCCCCCCCCCACCATCCAAATGGGAAAGATGGAGAGGGAAAAGATAAACAAGTGTCGCCTGTAAACACACCGGGAAGCAGCTTCCCTGTTGTAGCCAAGTCAAGAGTCCCCCGAAAGTAGAGACGTCACAGAAAAACTAAACAAGCCACCCCGATACGCTTCTCGCTATGCGCTACTAAAGCACCCCCTGGACCGTAGCGACACCTCCTCGTGGGGGACCATCTCGTTAGCGGTGATCGACTGCTGCGCGACGCCCTTCCAGAAAACAGCACGCTCCCTGGAGCTGCTGGATCAGGTGCAGGCCAGATGCTCCTCCGCGCAAGAGATCGAGACGGGGAGAAAAACGACACCAAAGGCACACAGGAAGCGGACCTCAGAAGTGTTTACTTATCTGGGCTTGTCGGGGCCCATGCCAGTCTGCTTATACGTCAGCCTACTTGATAATGTGTGTGCGTTCCCTGAGGTAGGTCGTTGTAACGGCATGCCAGTGCATGTCAGCATGTGTGTTGCGATGGTTGGGCAGAGGAAGATAGAGCTTGCATGGGGGGAGCTATAAATAGCCATGCGTTGCAAGATGCTGTGGACTCATTAATTGCCTTTACACAAACTAGATGACGTCTATTTCTGTTCAGTCGCGCGCGCACACACACACACACACACACACACACAAAAGCCGTACGAGTGTCCCAAAACATGTACGGGGCCGATCACGCGCACATACCTCGACACGGTTTCACCTTTTAGGAAATTGTAGATGAAACAGGTGCTTCCCGGGCGCTGAGAGCAAGTTCGGGATTTAGAAAAGAGTTTCCCATTAATTAGGTCTCTTGCGAGATTATCTCTCTCTCTCTTTTCTCCTCCTCTCTCTCTCTCTCTCTCTCTGTCTCTCTGTGTGTGTGTGCGAGGGAAGCTGGGAGCCGCAGCATGGCGATCAGCTGTGCTGATTCATGCTTTATTCCAAGTCACACCTACTTGGCCTCGTCAACAGAAACATGCTGAGCGCCAGAATGTCAGTCCGCTGACCACGTGGTCGCTCACGTCTCTCGGGGCCGGAGACCGAGGCACAACCACACGCGTCTTCGCAAACAGTTATGAGTCATAAGCCCTCCTCCACAGCCCTCGCCCCACAGCTCGCTCGGTTCGCTGTGCCGCGCAGAGCACGACTGGGAGTGTGGCTCCAAGCGCGAGTGCCCTCGACTAGAGGGCTCCCGTTAAGGCGGGAAATCCTCTGCTTCTCTAGCACCGCAGAGAACCGAACCGCCCGTATGCACCACGGAGCGTCTGTGAAAATGAATGAAAACTGCCACTTAGAAATGTGCAAGGAGCTTATATTGCCTTTGTGTACAGCTCACATAAACACACAGCCACAGACAAGTGTCCTTGTCATCAGTGAAAGCCTCAATTATCCAAGACCAGGTTTCAAGCTAATCAATATGGGCAGATGGCAGTTCTGGTGTTGTAACCTGAACTGTCAAGGGATGGGAATGGAGTACGCTGATTGATTGACTGTGGTTGCCTTGAGAGCAGTCCTAAATCAATTTCCACCAGAACCTCAGCCAAAGCCAATTGATCGTACGGCTTTTTCTGTCTACTGGCGTACGTTAATGTGGATCAGAGTATCTGATAACATTGGTAATTATCCATTTTTGTAACTCGATATCATGAACCTGACAGAACAAAACATGTACCGCACACAGTTGCATTTCCTATTTCATAAGGTCCTGTTCAGAGAGAAAGTTCCATTTTAAATCTGGTCTTTTCTGTCTACTGGCGTACAGTAATGTGGATGAGAAAATCGGAAAACATTGGATAGGATCCATTTTTGTCACTCGATATCATGAACCTGACGCAGAACCAAAACATGCACTGCGCACAGCTGCACTTGCTGTTTCTCGGTTCAGATGAAACACTTCCATTTGAAATCTGTCCTGAAGTGTTGTTTCCATAAAGCTGTGCCTGCAGCTTTATGAACCATTAAAGACTCTTACAGCAGATCAATGCACCCTGCTCTCCCTCCCCACAGGAATGAGCAATTAACTTCCTTTAAGAGGACGGCATTTCCTATTTGCACTTGTCAACACAACACAACAACGTAGTGAGTACGCTAATGCAGCATAACTCCCAAAAGAGGATTAACACCAGCTCCAGGGCCCTCGTCGACCTCGCCCTCGTACGACCGCGCCAACAACATCCTCCAACATCACCCCGGCAGCTCATTGGTGGAGGAAAGTCCCGGTGGGCTCTTCCTGATGGATAGGCCACACCCAGGACCCCTCACCAGTCACGTGCTCTGGGGTTGAGCCCCTCTCCCGTTTACATCGAGGTGATATCTCGTCATCTCAGAAACTCTCCCTCTCCACTCTCTAATGCGCTCCCTCGCTCGCTCCCTCCCTCCCTTCCACGTCATGTTTTCAGCCCTTCATAAAAGATTATCTTCCTATATATATCCACTGCCAGTATCAATGGACTCCCAGCTAAGTGGATGAGCCCCCTACCAGGGTGTGAGGGGGAAGCACACACCCAGGCCACCCTACAGTAAAGATGTATTTGTTCTTAACATATCCCCTCCTATCGGAGCTCGAGCGCAAGTCAAGTCAACTGGAAGGAATGGAAAAAGAGCAAATAAAAGTGGTCCGGTAGCTTTTAGGGAAAAATGCGGTGCACTTCTTCGAAAAAGACATTTGCACTCGCTCATAGAGAGCTGGGGTGGTGAGTCCACTTAGTTTAGAGAAACAAAAGACTCTGAGTAGAGGTCAGGTGAGATACAGCAGAGGTCTGCTGCTGAATGGGAGCAGGCTAACGTGCTCACGCACACCTGGAGGAGCTTGGTTAAGCAGGATCATGCATCAGGCTCTTTTTCACAACTAAATCTCATCTCCATTACTAACACCAAAGCCTTTTATTTTATTTTTGTTCAATCATAAGGCTACATATATCCTATGTAATAGAAACACGTTCAGTATATTAAAAAGAATCTAGAGCTAAATCTCCAGAAGAGAAATGAGACTTCACCTCGAGGGGTTATAAAAAGCTGATTATTCCGAGTCGCGCAATGGCCACTGATCATTAGTCATGGGATCCTTTCTGGGAAAGGACTTGGCAAGTGTTGGCAAGTACAATTATCAAAGTTCCAATTCCACTCCTGAAGAAGAAATTGTATCTGGTTAGTATATTCAGAAATTCCTGGTCAAATCTACTTCCCATCGAAAGTGGCTTACAAACGGTCACCCCTAGGATATCACAGGACACGAGTGCTCTGCTGAAGTGCTATCAGCCAATTTAAATGCCCTAGCGTGCGCAGCTCATCCTTATCCCCCATTCATTCTTTTCCGTAAATAAGTCGCGCACATGTTTTCAAAGTGAGACTCGCTAATACATGCAGCGCTCGACCACACAGTGTTTTTTTAATATATATTCTTCATTGTCTTGAAGAAACATTTTGGTGGTGGCAAAAAAAAACAAAACACGCAACATAGAAAACAGCACATTACATCAAATACAACACGCGGTCTTATGTTCCTGCAGGAAAATGAGTCCAAAACACAGATTTATTGACGGTTGGATTTGATCGTTTCGTGCGGTCTAGTCTGCCCCTAGGAATTAAATAATGGACCACTCAATGTATAAAAAAATGGCGCCGAATGTTTAAAACAAATAAACATCAACTTCAACAAGACAAAATACATTCTTAATTGTGCTTACCTATATCACAATTATCATCAATGGAGAATTATGAATCCCAATATCCAACTCAATCTATTATTCCGTACATTCAATGGAGAAACAATGTTGCAGATCGACACATGCTTTGCTTTGTTGTTCTTTAGGTGTTCGATGCTCGTAAAGGGGTGGAGTCATTCAGAGAGCGGACGAGTTAGTTGGCCGCATGCACCAATTACACGGATCGGTTAAGCCCTCTAAGCCAATCGGAAAAGTCGGAGAAGACATTCAATGTGCATTGAGGAACGGAGTAGCCTCCTGATCCAGTTCTACATAAAATGTTCTGATTGGTACATGGCCATGTATTACTCACTGAAACGATGTGGAAAGCATGCCACAATTATCTCACAATTACCTTTCTCGAATGGGTGGCCGAGAATGATGGCTCACGGATAAAGTGGAAATATGCGGCAACTTTGCAACTGGGCTGGGCTGTCAAACAAGCACGAAGGCTGATACAAATCAACTTTCAAATTATGGTTTGTAATCGACCAGTTATTTCCTTTCGACTTCCATCGATTTCCCGTTCCCACAGAGACGCTGTAAATCTAGCCTCTACATCCTCCCTACTGCCTCAATTAATCATCCCAAAATAATTTAATTTCTGGCCCAATCCATTACACTTCAAATCTGCAGCATGCGGCGCCCATGGGTCTCATGCTGCTGCTACCAGAGAGTACGTTCCAAAAACAGTAGGGAAGCAACGGGGGTGCAAATGGCCCCATAACCCCTTTTAGACAACGCCCTAGTGCTTTCCTACACACAGCCAGAGATAGGCACGTCCCTTAACTCCTCACTCGGGTGCATGGGAGATACTGATTGACACATTGGAATAGCTATCAGGTCCAGCCATTCCACACAAGGGTCCCATTGGAGAGTACAATGGTCTCACCCAAGGAGGTGTCACAGCGCTCATTTTTATTCTCCTCAACCCCACCACAAACACACACACCACTACCAAGCTGTCTTTAGGGGGGACGGCACGGTCCCCGCCCATCTGCCTGACCCCATTAGTGCCATACGGCTCATGGAGAAGCCGGGGTAGGGGGCTGGGGGGGCGGGCTTGGGGTTCATTATTTTCCAAGAAACACGGGGAGCTCCTTACCATCACCTTTGTCTCGTGACCAAGTTCACGGGCAAGACCGCATCAAAGTTGAAAATCGAACAGAAGCTACACAATGACCAGTGCCCTTCCAAAGGTTTCCTTATGCCGTTTCAGAATAAATAAATACAAATTTGGAATGATAATTTAACCCTAAAACCTCTGGAAACAGAGCTTTGCTAAACTGTTCCCTCAATACACAAGGTAACAAGGGGCACGGTCAAACACGCAGATGGAATGTGTGAACTAGGTGGCTGGGAGCTTTTTGTTGTCCCCCTGATGGAGAAGGGGAGTGGTCGGAACCACCCAGAACCCTCCCTCCATACTCCAGTTGCCTAGGAACCCCTCCCTTGCCTGGTCTCCCAGTCCCTGATGCAGGGAGCAGGTGTTGAGCTAGACCTCTGTGAGGGAGGAGCCACACCACTAACATACACAAGGTCCCCAAGAGACAGCGACAGACTCAGACCCCGAACTCAGACGGCACAACAGACGGAACGCCCGCTCACTTCAAGACAAGTCAACCCGCTCGCACGACTGACATGCTAGGTGTGCCTCCTCTTTCACTCTTTCACTCTCTCTCTCTCTCTCCGGCAGATACACATACGCAAACCACCACTGCACTCCAGATGAACACATGGAGTGTGTTTGTTTTTCCCGTCTTTATCCCTCCCTGGCTCTGTCGCTGATTATATAACCCCCCCACTTCCCCACCCCTCCCTCCCTTCCTCCCTCCACCTGAATCCTGTGCCTTTTTCTTGCTCGTGCTCTACTCCGTGTTGTATCTGGGCAGATGTACAGTATCACGCCTCGTTCTGCCTGCAACTGCACGTCTTATGTAAAACAACATGTGCAGCCATGAACATGCAGTATGAACGCAACACCGCTGCGTATGACCGCGGGCAAGTTTTAGGGAGGGTGGGGGGGGGTGGTGGAGGGCTTTATTTGTGCTGAGGGTCTAAGCTCTAAAAAGCACTGGCAGGATAGATGTTGGGGCTGCATTAATATTCATAGCACACCATTATGGTTTAAAGTATTTATGAACCAGGAATGGTCTATGTTTCTTCCATTCTTCCGGCAGACAGCTAGGTGGGACCTACCCTCTCACTCCCAAGTTTGGGTCCTTCCATCCAAAGACACTCTGGTTGTATGTAAGATGTCTCCATTATTCCTAACATCTTATCTCCTTGCTCCCTTCTCTAAATCCTCTCTGTTGCAATGAGGATGAGCCAAGAAATAGAAAGTGCACACCGCTGCTACACGACGGCAGGTCGAATTGCAGTGTTATTCTTGACTGTGACTATGCTGGTAATTAGCACGAATAGAAAGTCTGGGACTGAATTGAGACGGCCCTCTTCACAAAGAGGAAGGAATCGTGTTCTAACCCTTTTATATCCACAATGTAGGCTGCACATCTATTTCTGCTCTTGTCCCATGTCAATCCCGAATCGGAGGGTACGTAATCAGCGTGTGGAATCTTTGAGTGTGTACCGCCACCTGGTGGTCAAATGGAGCATTTTCGTTATACATGAGGTATAATCCAGGATTACAAGCAGGGTGGTCTTCTGGTGACTGTGAAATAACTGTGACTGTGATAATGAGCTGTCAGAAATACTATGTAGCATAACTTAAATCTTCAAATAGGTTTGCTTTGATATGGAGAGAAAGAAACAGTATGAGACAGAAAGAAAAGAGAAAAAGAAAGAAAGAAAGACAGACAGAAAAAGAATAAGGAAAGAGAGGGGTAGTGCAAGAGAGAGGGGTGGAGAGGGAGAGGAGAGGAAGAGCAAGAAGGGAACCCCGCCTCGTTGCAGCAGTGCGCACTGGGATAGCGAGTGTTTAGGAGAGATAAAGGTCATTTTCCGTCACGAGGCCTCCGATAGACGTGCCACTCCTCCTTGTTTTGGCAGTGCGAGTTTACCAGTGGGGGCGCGCCAGAAAACCACAACCCATCACACAGCAGTTGTACAAAGTAGTAAATAAAATAGCATGCTGTCTTCGAATGTAAAATCATGTAAAGACTCATGTTTCTTCTCATTCCTGGTCTTTCCCTCGTGCTGTCCGTGAGCTTTAAATCTCCTTGGCTATAACCCAAACAACTGGTGTTATAGGTCCCTCCTAGTCTGGGAAACAGTCACATGGGATAACAGACTAGGCTAGACTCTCTATGTGAACGGCATGTTGTGAGTAAGAGCAGGGCTTTGCCTACTAGACACTATAGCAGGTGCATGCCCCCAGATACCAAGCGAACCTGAAAACATTCAGGACAGAACTGAATGTCTGAGATCTGGAGGGCAGAGCAGAGAGAGTCATTCAACTTTGACTCTGGAGAATGCTGACATCCAGTATCTCCCTTGAGTCTTTTCATTAATATGCATAACATTCAGAGGAAAAACAAAAAAAGCACACCCACTCAGGATAGACAGCTATGCTTGGAATCTCCACTGCTATACAGAAGAACTTCACATTACATGAGCAGCACAACAAATACTGTATTCTGTTAGCTCAGACGTAGCAACATGGCATACTCACCAAATGTCCACACAGGAAGGCATCACAGATTGAAAAGGCCATCCCAGCCATGATGAGGCACACCAACCAGATGCAGGGAGGAGAGAAAGTCAGATATTTAATCAGGTCAAATATGAACTTGGTCAATAATATCACCATTAAATTGTTAATCCTTTGTTGAAATGATTTGTGCAGTTAGTCATGAGCCAGAAGTAATGCGAGAGGCCATAACAGATGGTGACTGGGAACAGTAGCACAGCACTGTTTAGTGCAAGGCCAGGCTAATACACGATCAGCAGTCACACTCACTCACATACAACAAAATCACATATATTACTAAAATCCAAAGTTAAGGTGATGTTTTCCATAGGTCACGAGTAGCAACGCTCGTGAGAAGGATCGGAGGGCTCGAAAAACACCTGTACATTTGCACATACTTGAATGTAGTATCTTAGCGACAAAAGTCGTGTTCAATAAGAATGACGTATAGTCTACCTGAAAAGTGCCATAAAGACAGGTTCAATAAACAGTGAGCGTTCGACTGTGAAATGTCCAACATCCACCCAACAATTTCATTTACAATAAAAATCGCCTTGACAGAAATGTCTACGCCGTACAGTTTACCAATTTCGTTTTTTTTGTAATGACAGCGACCGACATACGAATGTCCCTGTTGCAGTTTGACATAATAAATGGGAGCACAGCGCACGTTGAACTTCGAACGAACTGTAACTGAAGGAAATAAATAACACGACTGTTGCAGCAAAGATAGGAAATAATTGACAAATGTAAAAGCAATCAATGTTACCTGAGATTTGTGTCCTGTACAAGTATCAAACGGCATAACTCCGGTGGTTCCTGACACAAGTTAAAGCGTATTGATCTGAGGTTTCCAGTGACGCTTGTATCGCAATGACGAAGCACTTCAGCGCAGCAAAGGGTGGATGCCCCTGCGACTAGGTGCTCAAAAACCAATTCTCCTCCGAAAGCTCAGAGAAGTATTATGCCTGCATGCTTCCAGGGGAAACTATAGAGCGGGAGAATAACAGCAAGGCAGGAATACTTGAATACACCAACGTGTTTTCTGTCTTCCTCGTTACTGGGTTAATGTTTACCTGAGTTCTTTGATAGCAGGTGTATGAATCACATGTTTGGAATGTGTCGTCAAAGAAAGCTTTGTTCTGATGGTCTTCGTGCCAGTCTAAACTCGCTGGCATCTGTTTTGGTATCCCCCACTATTGGAACATTAACCCGAATCTTAACGGAAAATGCTGATTCTTCATATTTTAGACTGCTTGCACTGGTATTATAATAATAGCCCATAAAAAGTATCTCAAACGAAATTGCATGAAAGGCCATGGGCAATGTCCCTCCTCAATGCTGTCTCTTATGAGTAACAGCATTGCTCTGGCCTGGCTGAGCTCACAGCTGGAGGGAACATGAACAGCTGATGATGTCAGAGCATCTGTCTGTAGAATTACTTAAAACCAAGTGGCTTGTTTCCAAGCATCCAAAAATAAACAGCAAGGACAACTTAACAGCACTATACATGTGACCTGAACCCCAAATAAATCTATTATTGGGACCAATTTTCCACATACCAACCCCTCTTTTTCAGGACACATTGTCTTGTGTCTTAAAGGTTTTACCAGTGAGTCTACACATTAGCATGCAATCATGGAGCTATTTGCCCAGGAGCATAGGCCTAACACATCACAGTTGACACCCAGTTGAATGAGACAACCTCTTTCCCACTATCATGTTTAGCAGAAAAGATACACCCAATGTGTAGATTATCTTTACACAGCTGGCCAGCCCAAACACACACAGTCACACACACAGATAAAAGCAACCGTCGCTACACTAACACACATACACTAACACACATTTACACACACATGCAAACACCAACACACATTTACATGCAAACAGCAACACACAGACACTGCACACATTAAAGCACAAAAAACACAAGAGTACTTGTGTCAGCATCAAAGGACCTCAATTTCTGTGAATTCCCTGGGGACAAAGTGACATGTTCATTCATCTGAGCAGCATGTCATTCAATGGGAGCAGCAAAGGAATGAAACTTACTTTAAGGTTCATGAAAGTGAAGAATATAATAGGCTATAAAGTAAATAAGTAAATATAATATATAGTTTATACATATATTTAAATTCATCAAGTGATGCAATTTTAACTATATACATACATATAAATAAATACGTATTTACTGTATAAATCTATAGTTCAAATTGTATGAGCTATTTAAAGAGACTTAATTTGAACGTTAAAAACGTTTTGAGACCGATATGGCGTTACCTATAAAAAGTTACCTGACGTGTTGCCTATCCTTTGAGTGTCCTTAAATTGTTTTGAGTTGAGTTGGGTACCTCACCTCAAGAGTTAAAATGTGTACCCTATTAAATGTAACCCAAGCATCTCCATTCAGACATTACAACCATCACTTCTGACTGCAGATTGATCCCACAGGACCAGGAAGGAAAAGGTTCGAATGTTGGCGTTGGCACGCAAGCTTTGTGTTCCGTAGAGTTGACGAACTGTGCTGTCTTGAGAGAACTCGTCGGACTGGTGTGAATTCTAGTGTGAAACAGATGGTTTGATTGTAGTTGTTGCTATGGCTGATGATAAAGGACCTTTTCTCACGTCTTGTATCATTTTTTACCTATCGATTGGAGCAGCGCTGTTTCAAATACTGGAGCAACCGAATTGGGAATTCGCCACGTTGGAATATAAGAACGAGAAGGACAGAATTCTTAACAAATATCGGTGCTTACGAAAAGAAGACTTGGACGAAATTTTTGGGGTAAACGTCCATTCCACATCATCTATGTTTTGTTGTGATAGTTTCATCGTTGCCTATTTGACAATGTGTTCGACCGACACTGGAAATTGAATACGGCCTTGCAGTATCACTAAACAACAGTTTCCTGTTATGGTTGTTCTCATTAAAAAAATTCCAAGACTTCCCGGAGAACCCTGAGGATAAGGTTCCTTCTTTGGGTTGATCAGGGTGTATGAAATGTGGGTGAAAAGATATAACAGTAGAAGTATTAACATACTGAACATCAATTGAGTATCCATTAAGCATTTACTTCTCTAAAAATACAAGTAAGGGCATGCTGTGTCCTCCCAAAACCAGTTTGGTTGGTCACAGTATGGAATGGTAAAAAAAAAAAGTTGAATCGGTTCAAGCAAGGTATTGGCCCTTTGAAAATGAATTCTAAACCGACTTGAAATTCTAATTAAAATTAAGAGCTAAATCTTAGTCTTACAAGTTAAACATGTCAGGTCAGTTTAATAGAACACAACTAACAGGAAGTGAGACAGTTTGCCACATGCCCAGGCAGTCATAGTTTGAGTGTTTTTGGGGTGTGTACACTCTCAGAGCACTAAAGGGAGGCTGTAGATGTATATATTAAAATGGTGTGTGTTTTCTTTAAACCCGGTGTGAGATCACAACAATAAAGTAACTAAAAGGAAAACCCAACTCATCCAAACTCTTCTATATAGGTTGTGTCCCAAGCTGCTGGACAAGGTGTGACCATCACTGGGGAAAAGGACTACAAGAACTGGGACTGGGGCAACTCTGTCATCTTTGCTGCCACCATCATCACAACCATAGGTGGGCAATTTCCATGAACTGGTGTTGTCGAAATTGGTCTTCTCGTGACGAAATTGTAGGGAGTCTGCATTCGGGAATCATTTTATCCACTCAAACATTTGATAAATGGATATATGTGTGTGTAAAATAAATTACAATGATTTCCCATACTGACGCTATGAGTGTTTTGTATTAAGTGACCGTCAAGGCAGGGATGAAGTTTGTCGTCACATTTCTGGTTGCAGGTTATGGAAATGTGGCTCCCAAGACGGATGGTGGCCGTGTGTTCTGCATCCTGTATGGCCTCTTTGGGATCCCTCTGTGTCTCACCTGGATCAGTGAGCTGGGCTCCTTCTTTGGAAACCGAGCCAAGCGCCTGAGCCAGGTTCTGATCCGTAAAGGCCAGGGCGTGGTAAGAAGGCCAGGAATTGTATTTTGAGGGGAATCAGAATGCCTGTGAATAAGTACATTGTAAGGTTTTTCATTTCCCCTGGTATGAATTACCGGTATATTTGTTTAAATCTTAATTAAAGCGTTAACATTATTCAGATGTTGTATTGTTGTTTCAGATTTCTTTCATTCATCTTTTACAGAAAATGGTTCAGATTACATGCACAATGGTTTTCCTTCTCTGGGGACTTCTGTTTCATCTGGTGCTCCCCCCACTGGTCTTCAGGAACTTTGAGGGCTGGACCTACCTGGAGGGGCTGTACTTCTCCTTTATCACCCTCACCACTGTCGGCTTTGGGGACTACGTAGCAGGTATGCGATTTTATAGATTGTAATAAAAAATGGTCAAATTCAAACGTAATATACCCAAATATGATGTGACTGAATGCACTTAACTTTTTGTGTTCCTTGAGGGCTATTTACGGTATGTGTCCATCTTGATACATTAAAAACAGACCAAATATAGGATAAAATATAGCTGCAAGCAGCAATGACGGATTCCTTCTCAAGATTGCGGACCATTTGAAAAATTAACATGGTCGAGAAATGTATCCCACAGATCCCACTGAGATTAATCGGCAATTTTACGTTCATTCATAGTTTTTCACAAATGATCCTTGTACAGAAAAATACATCAATTGGACATTGAGTTCTTCAGACTTTATTGTTTCCCATGAGCAATAAAACATGCAATACCAAGTTTCAGATATTTATTTTGAAAAGGACAACTTTGTGGCATGGTCTAGCGCCACCTATGCCCATATCGGGCCCATGCTTTCTTATAAGTGTAAGCCTAATCTTTAGTTTGTGGGCCAAAGCAGGAGTTAAAATTACCAAGCTGTGTTTGGTTGATGAAACTTCATGGTTCTGGAGAAGAATGCTTTCTGTTAGCAGTAGCATTAACTGTGGCTAAACTAGCCACAGAATGTTTTCTTAACAGAGTCAGCCCATTCTTGCCAGAAAGCCTTGGATCTGAGTGTGTGGCCTAAAGCTCGCTCAAGTGTGTCAATTATGTCAGTGAGAGTTTGGAGCGCACACATAATGTAAAGGAAGGAAGAGTGGAATGAGCAGATTCCACTAGCATTTAGTTGAGTTTGGAAACATTTTCATTGTACAGAAATATACAAGATGGTGGCCATTATGGGTTCTTGAGGCTTTTTTGTTCCCCTTGAAAAATAAGGCAGGTATACCAATTGTCAGGCATTTTGGACTTATGGGGCGAAGGGAAAATCACGTCGCCTGTGGGCTCATGTGGGCCATTGGTGGTGTGGTAGTTACTTTCTCATAGCCTGTAGTATCAATGTGCCAAATTCAAACAAATTTCAAGCATGATATTTTGAGTTATTGGGCACTTGAGAGCTACTAGAATAATTATAATAATAAAACCAACAATTCCAATAGGATTTCTTGTGACGGACAAATCCTAATAATGATGACATTATTAAAATATGATGCATGTCCCTCTTCCTCAACCAGGTGTCAATCCAAGCATTGACTACCCCAGGCTATACCGGGTGGGTGTGGAGTTATGGATGTACATGGGTCTAGCCTGGCTCTCTCTGTTCTTTAGCTGGAACGTCCATATGGTAGTGGAGGTCCACAAGGTCTTTAAGAAGAGGAGGCAGAGACACCGGCTCCCTCCGGACCAACGGCACCACCCCGAAAAGGACAAACAAGTCGCCCCCCTACAACGGCCCATGGCCATCGACATCTTCAACTTCCTGTCTGAGAGGGAAGCGGAGGACTACAGCACGGTTATCAAGAAGATTGGCGTCGTGGCCAGGAGGAAGGTGATTCCCGAGGAGGTGGTGGGGCGCTCCAAGAGCTGCAGTGACCTCCTGGAGATCTGCACCCTGGAACACTCCCCTCGGCAGAGACGCCGCTTCAGCATCGGTGAACCCGTGTTCGTCCGGCCCCCGGAGTACCTCAGAAATTCCTTCGCGATGGAGCAGGAGGAGGAGCCTTTGCTTCCTCAGGAGGACTACAGAGATCCGGTGCCCGAGGAGAAACTTCCGGATAAGGTCACCACAGGGGAAGAGGGTGGCTGTGTAGACGACCCGAACGAGACCCCCTGTCCTGCCAACTCTCGACACACCTCCAGCACCAGCACAGAAGAGAGCGTCCGGCACCCTAGTGGTGGCTCTACCAGGTTTACCATATCCAAGGTAGTGACGGGGGATGGGAGAGAGGACAATGACGAGAACGGGTGACGCTGGTTATGATCTTGAATGACGCAGGACAGTTTCCGTTTCAGATTTTGTGCGTCAAATTTTTTCCTACAAAAAAAACAGCAGCTTTGCTACCTCGATAAGCACATACCTGACGGGTATTCGGCACCGTTGCAAAGAAACAACGAGCCTCCTATTGAGTTGGCTGTTTTCTTATAGCTCTCCAAGCTTATTTTCTCTTTAAATTGTTATGACACAATTGGAGGATTCTAAAAGTATAAGTGCACTACATTGTTTACATTTTCATATACACTGTTCTCAAACTGTTAGTTTTATCCTACATTAGTCATCTCTTACTGTATGAAATCAATGCTTTGTTAGAACAAATGTAATGTTTCCAAACAATAAAATACTATGGTATGTCTTTTTAATATGTCCATTCGTCTCAGCGTTATAGCAATTATGTCAACATTACATGTTTGTCAAACTGCTTCATCAAGTTTGAATTCAAAGGGACACTACTTCAGGTCACAGCAGAGTGCTTTGTGGTAGACCGTCCCGATGAGAAGCTTCCCTCCATAGGGGGCAGCTACAGAGGATCCCATGATCACATGTCCATCGTCAGCGTAAACTTGGGTCACTATCGGCTTCTCCGAGAGAATATTCTGAATCCGAATGACCTGCAGGAAACATGAACAAAACCAAATAAATAACCTGATATACAGTAATGCATGTGGAAGGAATATTGATGCCTGCAAAGTGGGAAAAATGTATTGAGCTTATATGCAGATGCAGAAAAATGTCTGATGGTAGTGTAGTTGTGAGAACTTCTCTCCAATGTTTGGAAAGAGCTGTATTGATACATCCTTCTGATTCATGAGGGCCAATACTTAAATAATCTATCATTGAAGGGCACTGCATCTTTGTGATTTTTTTATTTTCTTTCCGTAGATAAGTTTTAAAAGGTTTTTCACACTACATTGTGTGCATTGTCATTTGGATTGTTAAGTGCAAATCTAAAAAGGTGCTCTGAAGGGACATTCTTTCTCTCAGCAATTTAAGTTTGAATCTCAGAAGTTTACGGTTGGGTATAAAAGGGAAGGCAGACCATTGTTCTTTTCTTTTACGACTGCTGCTTGTTCTACCAAGAGGTCCCTCCAGATTTACATTTTCTTTGTCCCCTCAGACGCCTTGACTATGACGTATTTCCTTCTCTCACGCTTTCTTTGTCTGTCCCTGTCTAAACTTGATTTTATTATAGCACAGTCGGACAGGAAACCAGCATCTACTTTATAACCTGTTGGCCTCAACATTTGTGCTTAACCCTTGTGCTGCCTTCGGGTCACATGACCCAAAGGTTCATAACGAACCATCGTTGTGTTTACCCAATACAAAAACAAATTACAATTATTTTCTTTTAACCTTCGCAATGTGGGGGGTCTGAGACAGTCATTGTGACGGTGGGTCACAATGACTGATAGGTCAGAATGACCCGAAGATAACACAAGGGTTAATGTAACCTCACATTGGTCATTCTAATAAACCCATGTTCAACGATTATTCGCACCAGGTCAGAGTAGAAACATACACTGACCTCAGATCCAGGTGGATCTTCAAGGTCCACTGTATTTTTTAGCTTTGCTCCATTCGGGTGACAGCCCAGCCATAAATCACCCGTGTCATAATCCACCTCAATGTTGTCACAGAGGGACCCCACAGCTACAGACTGTAAAAGACATCAGAAAAAGTGAGTGAAATACAGCTCTTTAATGGAGAATAATCATTGGCCCAATTTCACAGACATGGATTAAGCCGAGTCCTAAAGCAAGAGAAAAATTCAATTAAGATCTCCAATGAAACTGTTTTTAATCTAGGGCTGTAATAATATAATCCCTAATCTAATAAATTACCTTTACATAAACCAAGTCTTCCCCTCTGCGCCTCTCAAAAACCTCAACGTCATGGTCCAAAATATCTGAAACATATAGATACCTGCAACAAATAAGCATATACATTTTGTTTTTGCACACTATTGGGAATGAGCTCAATACATTTTGAAAAAATGAAACAAATGTTACATCTAATAAAATGTTATCAAAACAAAAAGTGACCTCTTATCTGGTGAAATGTTGATGCCATTT
Source organism: Osmerus mordax (assembly GCF_038355195.1). Classification (NCBI taxonomy): domain Eukaryota; kingdom Metazoa; phylum Chordata; class Actinopteri; order Osmeriformes; family Osmeridae; genus Osmerus; species Osmerus mordax. Next base: position 17,582,925 of record NC_090055.1, read on the forward strand.
GCAGACAGAAAGCCATCCCCAACTACTTTCACTTCTTGAGGACTGTAATAAATGACATTACACCAAGGAAGGCCGAGGACAACAGTCAGCATGTGTAACAGTTCATTGGGAAAAGAGTGATCATTTGTAGCATAGAAGCTCTCTGGTCCCACAGCAACTATGTCATTTACACTGACAGAGAGGAAAAATTAGGGGGAAACAAAGTATTTAGTCAAACAAAAACAAAACACCTCTGGATTATGGGCCATAAGAGATTAGACGTACCTATGAAGAAGTTCATGCCTAATCGTTTTCAGGTGCACAATTGCATTTTCTTCCTCAACAAACCGAAAGATATCTACCTGGCTGTCACCAATCAGCTGATTAGGGTGATTGACGACAAACAGGGACAGAGATTTATCTGTAAAAACAAAACGTTGACACTTAAAGGTCTGCTCGCTGTGCTTTTCCCTGGTGTCTGGAAGAGGTGCAGCTCTGAATTCAGCACATTTATTCCATGATACATGGAAACTGGAGTTTAATATAAGTGATTTGGAGAAATTAGAGAGTACCGATAATGATTTCCCACAGGTTCTGGTTTGGTGTGCATAATATAGTACATACTTCTACATGACCATATGTGTTCATGCTACATTAGGATTGCTACTCAATTTCGTATTACTTTGTGCAATGACCAAGGAATTCTATGAACCCAAAACCCTACAGACTCCAATATAATCTGATCAGGAATGTGGAGATTTAGGGCAACCTCCAATTTGTAATCTACAGAATTGCTGTCCTGAGTTCTCCCCTTTGAGTTTGGTTGTCTTCGATTCAAAATCACCAATATCTTTATTGTAACTATTGTACGTGTGTTACCGGTTTCATCAGTGAAGATGCTGATGCCGTGGGGGTTGAAGGAGTCGCGGTCTAGATCTCCTTTGATTTGCAGTTCCACAGGGGTCAGTCTGGGATCTAGCAAGTCCAGGGTGTAGATCTTTCCTGGCCCTTCCGATTGTGGCAAACCAGGATAGTTCAGACCCTGGGTGGAAAGGATTGGACACGTGAGGCAACTGCAGCAGTGGATTTCGCACAAATGTAAAACTGGAAAATCACCATGCTACAACTAATTAATGTTTAACCCTTGTGTTGCCTTCGGGTCACATGACCCAAAGATTCACAATGAACCATCGTTGTGTTTACCCAATTTTACCCAATACAAAAACAAATAAATAGAATTTTCTTTTAACTTTCGCAATGTGGGGGGTCTGAGACAGTCCGACAGTTAAAAGAAAATGCTTCACTTTGTTTTTGTATGCGGTAAAGTTCTCGCAATACGACGGTGGGTCACAATGACTGATGGGTCAGAATGACCCGAAGAGAACACAAGGGTTAAAGATGTGTGCTTGTGAAAACATTGACAATTAACATTATTTACTACTAGCTTTCACCCAGGTGTTGTGGAAAAAACATCATACTGTTGTAATTATGAAGATGGGTAATGATTATGGATTTAATGAAACTTGTAATCACTTTTCTAGTACATGCTATATTATTGGAAACCAGATGCAAAGCTGTTGACTGATTATTGTTATCGCTAAACAATGGTAGGAGACATGAAGCCCAAAATATAAGGTTTAAATAATTAAAGGATGAGTGGGGGAGAGGAGCATGTGTATGCTTTCATAAAGGACCAGGACGCACAGCTATGACTTATGAGACATATTTGTGGCCTTTCGCCCAGAAGCCTAATGCAGCTGGCTGTTCAAGGTCAGAAAGAGCCTAATTGGAAGAAATGTCTATGTAGGAAAGTACCTGTTTTGAATCCCCTGAGACAAGGGATCCGCTTTGTAAGATTACCTAATGTCTACGAAACCAACAAATATCGTACCATATTAACATACAATGGGGAGAAGACTATATAAGTTAAATTGTCCAGAGAAAACTTCAGTCTGATCCCGGGATCACGCTCACGTTCTATTGGGAATCTTTGTTACCTGAGAACCAATAAAACACTTTGCATCAACCCTGCTGAGTTCCAGTGCTGTTTTTAAATTTTGAGAATTGACTGAAGATGTACAGAACTTTTGTTTCATCACAGGCAGATCCATAGGAATGACTTACTGTGCTTATGATAGCCAGTCCATCTCTGAGAATACTGAGGTCTTCTGAACCATAGTCTATACAATGAGAGCAGATTCCACATTACCAAGTATACACTAAAAACCTTGCAGATTTGTAGGCTGTCTGAAGCCAAATATGATGTTACCTGTTGATATGTGGCATACATTACTATCTTAATTGCTTGGACTTTAGACTGCATATTTTGCAACTCATAACTACACACCCTAATTTCTCAATTTATTATGAATATTACATACCATCTGAACATGACATCAGTAGTCTTACTCATTTCCGTTACAAAAGTGAACCGTTTTCAACATTCATTCTACATGTACATACCAATATGCTTCAACAGTTGACAATTGGGAAGGTATTTTTGTGGAATTTCTCTTGAGTAAAGGCTCATTTCCCTGAAAAGGAAACCAACATAATATAATTCTGAAGTAAAAGGTGATAACGTGTGACATGTAAACATGTGAAACGTAACTTACATCAGTTTAAAAATACGTTGTCCAATTATTACTGCAAAAGCAGCAACACAAACTGCCACCAAAAGCCGATTCATAGCTGTGAAGACTTCCAAGCAACCCCTGGTCAAAGATTACACGAGGTAAACAGGAGGCGTGGCTTCTATTTAAAAGTTCATGGGTGCTAAGCCAAAGTAGGCGCTGTTTCACCAAACACCACATTACTGCTTTTAAAATGACTGGACTGAAGGTAACACAGCAAGGATTTATTAATTTATTATCTATTATCAGTTTCACGTTGAGCAGAAAATTAGTTTCACATTCAGGTTCCATAAGCATTCCTATAACCAATTTAAAAAACTACGTTCAAAATTGTTATCACTGTGCATGAGAACTCTAAAAGGCACTTAGTATACTGTTGGGTCATAGACATTGCATCAGTACCAGTTATTTCCCCATATAAGGCTTTGAGAGAAGGGCAGTGGAATAAAAGGAGGCATTTCAGTTGTTGTTCTAAACATAGTCCTGTTAGATGCATCTCTTCTCTGTTGAGTCTTCTGGCTACTTCTACGGGTTAATCCAGGTCACAGCAGAGTGCTTTGTGGTAGACCGTCCCGATGAGAAGCTTCCCTCCATAGGGGGCAGCTACAGAGGATCCCATGATCACATGTCCATCGTCAACGTAAACTTGGGTCACTATTGGCTTCTCAGAGTGAATGCTCTGGATTCTTATCACCTGTGCAAAATTTTTCAATACAACATTAAGGTAATGTGATGTCAAAAACATGCTGCAGTTGTAGGTGACCGGTCTGTGCACCAACCTCTGATCCAGGAGGGTTTTCTGGATCGTTCAGAAAGAACCTCCAGGCGTTGGGGTGGCAGCCCAACCACAGATCACCAGTTTCTGGGTCAACCTCCACATTGTCGCAAAGAGAGCCAACAGCTACAGTCTAGTGGCATAACATGATTACAAGTCTTTACATGGTGTCCAGAGATGCGATTCTTCAGCTGATTTCCAACTGTTCATTTCATCATGCAATGACTACAGTTTCTGTTTTTCCTACATTTACCTTGACAGGGACCAAAGCATTGCTTTCCAGTTTTTCCAAAACATGCACATTGTGGTCCATTAGATCTACAACATAAATGTGTCTGCAAGAAAAAAGGTGTTTCACATTAACAACATCACAAACCTTAAATGTTATTATATTCCACAGAGCCTAGCTCGTGAAATACAGTGGACCTACTTTTTGTCTGGTGAAATGTTGATGCCATTGGCTGAGTAATATCCATCTGCCACCACAGTGACCTGGTCAGGACTGTAGTAAACCACATTACACCAGGGCTGGTCAAGCAAAGGCTCCAGCTGTTTCAAATTGGAATCCGTAAAATAGCGGTCATTGGTGGCATAGAAGCTCTCCACCCCCACAGCAATAATGTCATTTACGCTGAAAGAACAGAAAAGATTTCATGTAAATGTTGTAATTTTGTGGTCAAACTGGTTAGTCAATACCTGTGACGTGTGTGTGTGTGGGGGGGGGGTGTTGGTGGTACCTGCCTACCTACCTGTGGAGAAGGTCATGCTTGATGGTTTTCACATGCACAATGGAGTTCTCCTCTTCAACGAACCGGAAGATCTCCACTTGGCTTTTATGCTGAGGGTGGTTGACAACAAATATGTATACCGTGTCATCTGAAAAGTGAACGAGAAATTGGGTTTACACAAAACTCTAGATTTGAAAGAAATTCTAATAAAGAATACGTTCCAATCACATTTTGTTTCTACCATTGTCTGTGTACGTGCTGATTCCATGTGGGTTGAAGGAGTCGAAATCGAAGCCTCTGTCCATACGCAGCTCCACTGGTTTGATCCGAGAGTCCTGCAGATCAAGAGTGTATATCTTCCCAGGGCCATCTGAGTAAGATGGCATTCCAGGAAACTTCAGTCCCTGGTAATTCAATAAAAGTTCAATGTTAGAAAAGACACTTAGCTAGACTTACTGGTAAGTAATACAAATACTAACATCTATGGTACAACCAAAATATTCCAAAGATTAAAACTCTGAAACTCACAGTGCTAATGATGGCAAGTCCATTTGGAAGTATTGTGATGTCCTCTGATCCATACTCTATAAGACAAGTCATTGCTGAATTACAGTTCACAAGAGGTGTATGGGTAGACTTAAGGTGTTCTATTGATACATTATATTTGCGTTCATGTCTCGCAGTGCAGTCACGATTTTTCATTTTAATCGCAAAAGAAGCTTTCAATTATTCTGATCTCATTCCACCCATTAACCGCATAGTCTGTGGCTTTGTGCATTTCTTACCAAGGCTTTTGATTGGACGACAGTTTTGGAGGTGTTTTGGGATTAGATCTCTGGAAGCGAGACATCTTTTTCTGCAACACGATTAAAGATTGATAATACCCATGCGTTAAAACTGCGGAACCCCATAGCAATGCTATGTCCAATGTGCACGAAAGCATTGCACACTGCTTGCAAGAAGACGTGCTCTGACTAGTCTTTGCAGTCAACAAACGACGGTATTAGCAGACGTAACCAACCTAGCGTATAACTCAAGTGACACAAACTCAGCAGAACGTAAATCGTTTAGTAGCTAGGTGCATGAAATCACAAACAAGTTTAATGTACCTATCTAACGATTTGCATGTTAACCAATTTGCTAAGAAGAGAGGACCAATACAAACCTCAGATTGATAATTCTTTCTCCCAAAAAAATTGCAAAGGCTGCTATAAAAAGCGATAATATGACCAACTTCCCCATGTTGATAACTTTGAGTAACAAACTTCAGTGAAAAAAAGAAATGCGAATCGGTTCACGAATCTGTGATCACTCGTTTTATCCTCCAGTTGAAGCCGGCATTTATTCCTGCGTCATCCAAATATGATTACCCAGTTACCTCAACAGCTGTTCAAGAGTTGAAAAGATTCGGTGTACCAATGGAATGCGTGCCCTTTGTAAAAACGGGACAGGTTATTTCCGGAGACACCCTTGGATCATTTTTGGCCCCCTATAGAACATTTTGTGCGTTCAGTCATGGTCCTGTTCAATTTTCATTGATTCATATCCAGATGCTTTGATACAATAGCATTGTCCTGTTGAGATATTAAAAGAAAGTAGGCATCAACATGAAAAAGTATAGACATGCAATATTATAATTTCTGCCTTTGTTATCGATTAAAATGCCCTTTGAAAAACGTAAATCTGGTGACTGAAAACACAGACATGCAAGGAAGGGATAACAAAAAGACAACATGCACTACTGAACGGATAATACCTGTTTAAATCATTTATTTCTGAAGTTGTTTTGCAGGTGATAAGACTCCTCCCAACATAAAAACAAAAAGTTACAAAATTGTATATGTAATCAAAACCATGTGTAAGAGACTTCATAAAAAACAAACATGAACACACATACTGAAGTGAAGGTAACACAAAATTGGCAAACTATTGACCCTGTTATAATCAGCATTGGGTGCATGCAACCTGACAGTAACTGTAGAATATCTACAAAAGTCCAATCCAAGAATGATAGTTTCTAACAACTTCAAACACCAATAACTCCTGCACATAAGTGGTAGTGTGTGTGTGCAACCTTCCAAGAACTACATCAGAATCTGGTCTTCTTATTCGAAGTTGTGTAAAGGTTCACAGTGAAATACAACAGCAGGATCCCCCAACAAACTGGTTCAAGCAAGACTGATTATTTGGGACATACAAAATAAATTTTATTATCCATTCTCTTCTTCATGTCTACATTGTATTAGAATTTCTAGACACTGGCATTGTGAAATAACACAACCATATTGATTCTAATAATCCTGACAGGTGCGACTATACATTTCTGTCAAGTTCAGATCCCAAAATATAACTGAACATGAAAAGCAATTCAATTCTTTTTTTTGTGTTATTCTCAACATAATAAAAAGGAGACCCATGGGCCTGGCCTTCACTGAGAACTAGCTAGGCTGGATATGGGCGCACACAAACACAGGCGAGGAGGTGCCATGAGGAGGTCGGTTCAGGGCTGGGCCCCAGTGGAGGCTGGGACTTGTGTAGCCAAAGTGTTGGGGGCAGAGATGACGGGGGATCCAGCTATGTTAGCCATTGGCTGTGCGGAGGACATCGAGGTGATGCCTGAACGAAAGGGACAACAAAAAAAAAGAAAAAAAAGAAAGAAGGATCATCATCAAAACCCTGTGTTCATTTTGAACGCTGTCATTGCGGAGTGGGAGTTTAGACACGGGCAGTGCTGCGTTGGGGGACTTTACCTGCCATCATACTTGAGGAGCTGACCGGTGTGGAGGTGGCAGCCATTCCTCCAGGAGTGGTCCCCCTTCCCTGATCCTTGACGATGGGGTCTGCAAAGAGACAAGACGCACTCCTTAAAAGGTTTCTTCCACTTTCCTTTTTCCTCTACAAGTTCATCCTCGTCTTTCTTGAGGGTTTTGGTTGGTTTAGGTGCGTGTGGGAAAGCCCTCTGTGACAATGCTTGTAAAAAAGGCTACACAAATAATATTTGATTTACCTCAGGATTTTTGTTGTTGGTTTATTCTGTCTGATGTATATGTACAGAGATGTAGAGACATAGAGAGAGGGAGTGAGAGAGGTGGAAGGGTCTGACTTACAGAAGTATGCGTGATCCATGGCCTCTCTGGCAGTGAGGCGGGCTTGGTGGTCGTAACGCAGAAGCTTGTCCAGGAAGTCCAAGGCCTCCGTGCTCACCAGGTGCTGGTTCTCACTGTGCACAAACCTCTCCCACCTCTTGCGGGAGTGTCTGTAATCAGACGTTAAAACAAGGAAGGCCTGTCAGTTCGCTGGGTCACGATAACTGTAGCTTTGCATACAGGTTCGATTTAAAGGGTTCTTTCATTGTGTGCCATGAACTATTTCCAAAGGATTCCTACCTGCCCAAAATGTCATTGAAACGAGGGTCTAGTTCGATGTTGTACTTGTCAATGTAATCATACAGATCCTCTGTCCCAAGAACTTTAGCAATCCGCACAAGCTGTGAACACGTTTCAAATACAGTTAGAGGGAGGACCAAAACTAAAACTGAGAAGGGGAGCAACATTAAAAATGGTCTTTTATCTGGGCGACTTGAGTACGGCATGTTTCATATTGAAAGGGACACCAACACAGCTCCTACCTGGTCGTAGTTATCGTGCCCATGGAAGAAGGGTTCCTTCCTGAAGATCATGCTGGCCAACATACAACCCAAGCTCCACATGTCCAGGCTGTAGTCATACATCTGCCCCAAGATAACACAGCACGCCCATTAAGACTACATTCCACCAAGCGATTTTAGGTGGATGAATCGGCATTAAAACGCAACGGGAGAGGGGAGCTCACCTGGTAGTCTACCAGCAGCTCAGGGCCTTTGAAGTACCTGGAGGCTACTCTCACGTTGTACTCCTGGTTTGGGTGATAGAACTCAGCCAAGCCCCAGTCGATCAGACGGAGCTACGGGAGAAGACAGAGCAGTGTGTGTTGGTGGTGTGTTCTCCCCCTGCAACTGCTTAGGATGGGATTTAAGTACGGGCTGCAGCGTGAAATTTGCGAGAGGGAAATGCTGTACCTTTCTGTGTTCATGGTCTATCATTACATTGTGTGGCTTGACATCTCTGTGCATGATCCCCATACTGTGGCAGTAATCCAGGGCCTATAAGGGGTTAAGCATTTTTGATGAAGCACAGGTGAAGAAATTGGAGGAAATGCTAGCACTGCAGTGAAGTAAAGTCCAGTGAACATAATTCACACTATTTATTGCTGCACGGCAGTTTGGCCTGTTTACCATCGTCATGGTGCAGCGTTGTTGACCAAGTATTTAAACAACTGAAAGTTGGCAGTGTTCTAATGACGTGAGGTACTAACCACCAGCATGACGTTCTTACCTTCAGGATTTCATACATGTAGAACCGGATGTCAAAGTCTGATAAGGTTTGATACAATTGCTAGACAAAGAAAGAGATGGGAATCAAATGTTAACACTTAACGTCTGGGCGGTGGACATGGTATAAAATAATCATGTTTAAAAGGGGGGGTAAGAAGTGAATAATTTTCACACCATATACCCACCTTGAAGTCTGTGTTGTTTACATGTTCGAAAACCAGTGCAGGAGTGCGCGACTGAAAATGGAGGAAAGAGCATGAGAGATGAGATGCCTTCAATCATTCATAATTGTAGCTCCAAATGTAGAGATCAGAGAGGCGACTTACCACAGGATCCTTGACAATGTCTAAAAGGGAGATGATGTTGGGACCACCCCTCAGGTTTTCCAGAATCTTGATTTCTCTCTTGATTTTCTTCTTTTTAACAGGCTAAACAAACACATTGTTCAAGTGTCAAATACACTGGTATATTATAGAAGCCACGAACAATGATGTCTCAGCACTAAGTAAGATTCTCATTCAATTGGACAAACTAAATAGTATTTCTACATCCATACCTTAAGTATTTTGACAACAACCTTCTCATTGTTGGTTATGTTAATGGCTTCAAACACTTCACTGTATTTGCCTCTGCCCAGTTTTCGCACCAGTTGGTAGTCATCTTGATTCCTGATAAATCAACAGAAGAGATAAATTAGATAGATCACCCAGTCTTTTATTTTTATTTTTTATGAAAAAAAAAACAAATGCAACAGTCATATTCAAATGATCAAAAACAACCAACTGCCATTGTCACATACCCCCATTCAACCACGTGGGACTCATAGTCCCAGTACTCCCGGGGCCTCTGTGTGTTTACATCAGGGTAAACTCGAGAGCGGCTTGGAACCGGGCCTGACATATTCTACAAAAGGATCTTTTCTGGATCACCTGGGGGATCACAAAAGAAACATTAAAATCTAAAAGAGAGCCTAGAAGCATGCAGTCACTACTAGATGCTTGGGGCTCTGTTAACATCCACTAGGGGTTCTGCTGAAATATTAAGTCATATTAAAATAGTTGCGCCTTATACATTTACCAGGCCAATTTCCCAAATGTTACATTTTAATCAAATCTATGCTCTGTACTCTTATCAATATACATTATTCATTCGTTACTGCCAGCAGTGATTCTCGACTCAACATTTTCCCCCCAGCACAGCAGTGGCAGAATCACTATACCTTGGAGTTTTGCTCCAAGCTGCTGATGACAGGTGGGGTATAACAACAACGGATGAGATGCCTTTATGGTTGAGAAACTGGAGGACATAAAACAGAAAAAAGAACTTCAAAGACCCTGTAGGAGAAATACGGTATACTCTATGGACATTGAGCTGGGATTTAGTCTCAAAAGCATATTTGATTCTTCGAGTGTCTAGTATTTTCACATCAGAAACCCGTGCAGGTAATGGCCGGAATAAATAACATGGTCACTCAACTGATGTGTTTTGTAAACTAAATTAAGGTGAGACATTTAAAATTCAGATCTGTCCATCCTCTAGATTCAGGAGTGACCTTAAGAATATGCGTTACCATCAATGTTTTACAATATAGCAGTCACATAGTGGGCAAACAATTATAAAATGGGGTGATATTGAACGAGTAATTTAACAAACCTGAATGTTGAGGAGGACATCCAACCAGTCTAATCCGGGGGCACTGGGCTCAGTAGATTCATCACTAGAATCAACACCACGATAAAAAGCCTGTTGAAAATAGTAATTCGAGAACATGGATCAACACCTCACACTAGTAGTAGCAATCGGTCTATTGTATTTTTTTAGATCTCTATCGCTTCTACGTGATGCAATAGCAACATTATTGGATATGCATCGTGAAGGCTATGACCGTGTAACTTGTGGTGTGTAGCAAACGTTAGGCTGATAAGATTGCGAGGCCAGTCGGCCAATGGTCAAACCTCTTAAGTAGATAGCTAATGACTGTTAGCTTCCAAGCTACATTATTCTTGGAACTTAAGCTTGCTACTAACTGGTTACTCGCGAAGGTAATAAGTCGCTAGCACGCACGAAAAATGGCCTGGTCCGGTACGCAAGCAAATCAGGCAGCTGGCTTTGCTATCTGATAGCCTTCGCGTGCTAGCTAACACCGCACCAAAGCCGGTGAGCGAGTAAACTTAAACGTGACCCCGAAGGTGTACTACAAAAACAGATATTTTTGTCGGCGTCAAAAAATATACAATTGCTAAGCATAGCGATAGAAAAAGGTAGCCTCGAATATTTATTTCAAACACCATAGAAAAGTGATTGCAATGGCCTGGACTCAGTGAAAAGCTAACCTATCTAGCTAGCATATAGCTAGCTGGCTTGCGAGACAACTGACAACGCCTTGAAAAACATTTGCTAGTTAAATACTACGTTAATGATCGGGTTGCTACACAGATTTATTTCACGATTCAAGCATTTTTCCTATATTCAATTCGATCACAACAGTGCAGTTTCAGATCATGTACATTTCCCGTGAACAGTCAAAATTATATTACCTCTCAACGTTGTTAGGTAGTCAATATGGCGGTGCATGAAATCAGGGGCTTAGCAGTAGTATGAAGTTCCATTCCTGCAGGGGGCGCGCTTCCTTCTTCTTCTTCTTAGGATATCAAAGACCGACTGTTCCCCCATGAGCTCTTTACTACCCCCAACAGGAATGTACAGGCTTTGGAATTCAATTAAGAAAAATGCATTTAACAACGATGATAATAATGTGCCAGACTACTTTTGATTACTTTTTGAAACACCTTACTTAGCTAGCCATGGCAGTTGGCCAGGTGGCTACCAGTGGGATACTATTGTCCCAAATGAGAAAACCCCCAAGTCTAAAATAAGCTCAAACTACAAGATGCGTCTAACAAATAAATCAAACTGATTTGAACTGTATTCAAAGCTCATATAGTCCATAGTCTCAGACGGTTACCTGTAAACAAATATTTCCAAACACTCACAGGCAGAATATATTGGGACAATGCAAAGCTGTTGTTCTGTCAATGGCCTCTATGTTCTCTTTGCTGTTCTAATGAAACCCAGAGGCATGGGTCTGTCTGCATCATCGACCATAGGCTCCAAACACCCATAATTAACTCAGTCTCAGAGACAAAGAATGTTTGCATTTTTAAATGTCTTGACCAGTTACGACAAACATATCTCAGTTTTCAAACCCAGCAGATAACCATCCAATTGTCAACAGACTAAACCACAGTTTTAATCCAATGAATGTAGGTTATTCATCTCCCCTATTCCCACAGTCATGCACGGTTTCCTTCACAAATAACCCGGGACAATAACAACAGTAGTCATTTCCTGTGACATGATATCCCTCTAAGTTGGCATGGACAGATGAACGGGTTTTGAAGCCCACTGCTCCCTTTGAGTGAAACCAATTCTTGGCCCTGCTTTGGATGCTGTGCATCCTTAGCCAGTCATCTGTGAAGCTTTTGTCTCTGTAGTCTCCAGCCTATGAGAGCTCAGTACTGCAAAAAAAAAGCCAATCAGAGCTCAAGTAGTATTATAAAACCTTTGATGCTCACCACCTGGACACCATAGTGGACGTCTGTTGCAACGTCATCCTACAATGAAGCTGTGAGTATCACCTTTACATTTTCTTCATTGCGCATGCGCAATGTGTTTGCTTTCCCCTAACCTTTGGATATTATAATAACAATATTACAACAACTATATGAACTAACTAATAACAAACTTATGAGATGTATTACTAAATATGAAGACTTTTGTGAGTAATCAGTTGTTTCTTCCAGCCTCTTGTGTCTGTCCATTCTGGTACATCTGACTGTTTCCTTCACAACACCAGTTCAAGGTACTGCCTCTTTCAAACATGGGATGGCATGTTTCAATGTTAACCTTTTGGATATGTTTTAATGTGCCTTTAATGTGTGTAGGTTTTAATAATCAGAATCAGGTTTATTCGCCATGTATGTTATACAAACACGGAATTTACTGTGGCAGGGAGGTGCAAAACACTAAACATATACAGATCTTAAATTAAGTAAAAGTACAAAAGTTTAACTATTTGTAAGAACTAAACAATCTAAGAATACAACAATTTAAATATAAAATAAAAAATACATTATTATTTTTTGTTTTTTTATAAAAAAATAAAAAATAAAAATAACAATAATAATTACAATGAGTCAATATTTCGTTTCAGTAGTAAGACGGTTTACTTGTGTCAAAGCCACCATATTCTTCTCTTGTAAGACTATTTGAGATGTGTAAAAAAAAATCCAGATAATGCGAAATGTTTCATCTTTACAGATACAACTACAGCACAGGAAAACCCAGTCCCTGAAGATCTTAATGGTTTGTTCCTCAGACCTGACATTTCCTCTCTCCTCGCTGGGTTGAATAAGGGACAAGATACATCTAAACAGGAGGGATTCCACTGCTGAAATGTAACCTATTTAAAACACTCTCATTGCATTACACTCATCGCTCATGCATTCCAACCACTTTTTTCAGAGCATGGAAATACCCTTGACCACCCCGACACAACACCAGGTCAGTGATAATACAATTACGAGCAGAGTTATTTCTAGATGAAAAATCTGTTTTGTGTTCCATATTAAGCCAAACCTCTGTGTGTTTCAGGTGGTACCACAACCACTGCAGAGCAGGAGAAGGCCTCAGGAGGTAGGCAGTAGGTTTAGTACACATATCAACCCATACCTACAGGCTTTCTGTTATGAGTTCTATTTGTCATCCCCAACTGCTTTCTTTACAGAAATGTCAAAAGTAAAACCAGCCCCGAATGCTGGTTTATCAGACAAGTTTCAGACTAATTTTAAACAAATACACGAGGATATTGAGCACCCAATGAAACAATGTGAAAAATGTTGTCTTCTTTACAGAGACTGTAGATTCAGAGGCAAGATCCAGAGAGAGTGGTAACTCACACGACCTTACAGGTGGGTATCGAGTTTGGCATCGCCATAATTCAAGGTTACAGGATCAAAATGTTTGAACATGTTTTTCTGAATTTGTTTCTCAATGTTGAATAGATGCAGAGCGACACGAAAAGAACTCAGTAGAGAGCAGAGGTGTTTCAAATGTATAATGATTTCATTTGTGTGACTACCAGACAGACAGACTGTCTTTCAACATTCTTTTGGCTCGCTTTCTCTCCTCTCTTTCACATGTGCACACTCTTTCACTCCCTACCCTCCCTCCATCTAAAAGAGGACGGCAATTGAAGACACTTGACATGTTACTAATTGTATATTGTGCTCATACATTTCTATAATAATGCCCAACAATTATATTCAGTGTGTTTAATTCAATGGGTGAGTCATAACTAATAACTCAATTATTCTAATCAGAAACATGGAGGATGGCGCAAGCTACTAATTCTGCAGGTAGGAACCTACATCTCAATGTTATTGCGTATCAGGTAGTTATGTGCCACTAATATTAAACCCCACACCTCTGTGTTTTTGTGGTAGTCAATGACAGTGAGGAGACAACAGCTTCAGACAAAGATGTAGCTTCCGTCAAAAACTCTGCAATGATGAGAGGTAAGGGGGCACTGGCAAGTCATGAGGTACCTTGTACTTGTCCATATAGACTAAGGATGTAAAGAAAGTCCCCCCCTTTCTGTCTTGCTATCTCTCTCTCTTTCTTTCTCTCTTTTTCACTCCCTCTCACACACTCTTTCTTTTTCTCTCCATCTATATCCCTCCCTCTCTTTTTCTCTCTCTGCCTCTGTCAAAGACACAGTGAAGCAGGACATGAGCAGCAGAGAGGGCGATGTTCTTAGCGACGTGGGCATTTCCAACATGTCATCCCATGTGCTGATCCCAGACAAGGTGGACCTCGGCAGCGCCGAACGCAGGGACACCCTGAAGACCGTCCCCAGAGGGAGAAACGTCACCAACCGCGAGCTCGTGGGTCTAAACAGCGAGGGGTCAAAGGTGGCAGACTGCCAGGATACCAGCTGTGTATCCACAGACCCAAGTGCTGCAGTCAAAGGGCTCCATGTTGCCGTGAATGCCAGTGGGGAGGGCAAAGATCGGCAGGGCCATGAGGGCCCAGAGAGGGAGGCCGTGCCTGGGGACAGTCGCAGACTTGGGGTGAATGCTATGGTTAAACCAGCCAGAGAGCCACAGGACCTGGACAGTCTGGAGATGGCCAATGGCAGAATCCTTGAGGAAGGATACAGCAGAGATGATCTTGACGGTAGGTCTGTCTTCTGCATTGAAGACAGGTGCTGACAGGGGAAACTTGATGTTATGTGATTTCATTTACCAATGCTTTGATCCAAAGCAACGTACAGGGGACCTGTGACGTGTTGAACTTCCGTCAAACGCTCTTCAACTGAATTATACTCACCCAAACAAACAAAAACAGCCATAACAACTGTGTTCAATCCCTCCACAGAAACCTGGGAGTTGATCAGTGCTGAGAGGAACCCAGCATGTAAGTTCAGGATCTGAGCGTAGGACACACACCCTGGTTTCCCTGTACATTTAGTCATTTAGCAGACGCTCTTATCCAGAGCGACTTACAGTAATTACAGGGACATTCCCCTGAGGCAAGTAGGGTGAAGTGCCTTGCCCAAGGACACACCGTCATTTTGGCACGGTTGGGAATCGAACTAGCGACCTTCTGATTACTAGCCCGATTCTTTAACCGCTCAGCCACCTGACTCCCTGTAGAACCCAGCTCTCTCCAAACCTCCAAGAGGCCATTGCATGTCATGATACTGGTGTTTCTGTTTTTGGAATGATGCATTGTAATGTCTCACTGGGAACTCTGTTTGCTGTGCTTTAGCACTTGATCAGATTGTCAGAAGACCCGGCCAGTAGTCCATTTGTCTACGGTGGATTCCTTTGTACATGCAGTCTCACTTCCCACCAGCAGGGGGCGTTTTTACCTTGGTCTCCACAGACCGTGGGGCTGCGGACTGCCTTGGAGAGCCGCCAACAACAGACGCATTTGTAGTTTCATGCAGAGCAAGCTCCCGTGGCAGTAAAAGGATCTGATGCCTTTCTGTTTTATTCTGGGTTGGGTGGATTGGCAACTCCACCCTCATCATTGTTTTTGAATAAAGATATTTAAAATACAATAGTTTAATGTGGTACATTTATTGTAATTAGCATAAATTCATGTTTGTTACATTTTGAAACAGTCACATCCAAAGAATGTTTTAACAAACACAATATTCATGAACGAGTTCTTTAATGTTCAAAATGTGATTGAGTACAACACTGCTTAGTCAGGGCCTACAACATTTGACTCATGGGAAACAACCGACCAGAATATCTCTTGGGATTTTTTATTTTCTTCTTCTCTTTTCTTCTCTAAAATTAATGCATAGAAGGGATTCTGTTTTACTGTCAGTAAGAAAGCCAACAGGGGAAACAATATGACCATAATTCAACAATATTGTCAAATGAAAGCAAATGTAGAAAAATACATATTCAGTACAATTACATAAGCATGTGAATAATATAAGTATATAAGCGGTACAGAAACATAACAATACAGATACAAACAGTTCAGATATAAACAATCATGCAGGAATTTCCAATATCCCAAATAACAACAATTTAATGTTAACCTTAACTTAAATACAATCCTGTACTTTTTACACACAAATAGATGCAGTATGTAAGGTAGACACATATATCTTAGCTCTACATCAGGAAAAAAGCATAATAATAGTACAGTCAGATCATTGTAACATCGTTATTCTCATATTCCAGCCATAAACTATTTCCGAGAATGTCCCTCTTAAGATATCCTATTTCCTGAATGTTTGAAGATCTTCGTACACATTTAATTGTACTCCATGTAACTCCTACAACAGTCAAATGCAGAGTCACATTCATTTGTGTGTATTTGTGTGTGTGTGTGTGTGTGTATGTGACTGTGTTTGTGTATACATGTGTCTGTGTGTACCTGGTAAGGAGATTCAGTGATCTCAGCTGTCTTCCTCACAGAACTGGAGGTCTTTGCCATTGCTAAGGAGAGAAGGAGCAAACGGCTATTTGGTTAGAATAACACACACACACAATCACACAATCTCACACACGCACACACGCAAACACACACCCAGACACAAACTCACCCTCGTGAGGGCTGGCTCTGCTCCTCTTCCTCTTGCACACTGTGAAACTGAACACAGAAGCAGCGAGGAAGAGGGTGAGGATGATGTCACAGATGATGATGCCTACCAATGCCCCCAAGTCGAGCTGGTAGCAGTGTCCACATTCTGCACAGACAAAAACATTCTTTCAAAATAGAGCCAAAGATACCAAGAATATGAGATCAGATGTGGAACACACAAGGTATCAATGGGCATATAATGCTTAATGATACCTAGTATGTGACAGAATGTATTTACCTTGCCCTTCTTCTGTAGGGCCTGGAAGTCATAAGTCAGAAGGTAAAATAAACAAAATGAAAGAAACATGAAGCAAAGTGTTCAGGAAGTGCTGTGTGTTAACCGTGGCCGGACGGACTACACATCACCCAGAATATTCTGTTTCTAGTGAGGCCGGACACAGTTTCCTGTAACTGCATCGCTCAGATCAACACCCACCCTCATGAAAAGACACGCTTCACCTGAGCAGTAAGGGCATCATGAAGACATCACATTATTATTGATTATTATTATTATGTTCACATAGCATCATCAGAAGGCATTTTAGAAACAATTAAATTGATTTAATTTAATTATTTCCAAAGGTTAAACACTTTATATTGAGGATGACATAAAGTACCTTATGTAATAAAGTACTACATAGAGATAAAACATTATCGGTACATTGGAAATGCTATGTAACTCAATGGTATTAAGTATTAGTGGTGTAGGTCACTAGAAAAGTACTCGAAGAAGGTCAGAAGACCCAAAATTAGGACAAAACTGCTAAAGATCCACTTTAAAGAACTCCCCCTTCCACTAGGCTGGTGACGGGCCTGAAAGGGGTAGTTGAAGGTTGAGTTACCAAAACAAGACAACATGTTAACATTCACTTTACAAGCCTGGAAACCCAACTTCCCCCATACCAAGTTTCATGTGTGTATTAACTTCACTATACTGTAAGGAAGTTTAACTGCATAGAAGTTTCTATCTATTAACAATATTGTCAAGATAGATTTTGCTACGTAGTTACATGGTAGGTTTTGCCGATTTTTGTTTTACACACTACTACAGAATAACTTCTGAACAACACAACTGACTAAAAACAAATAATACCTAAACTGCACACAGAATACAGTCGTCGTAAATTACTCAACACACTCACCAAACATCCCATTCAGAGGAGCGACAATACAAAAGTCCTTGGCCATCTTCAGGTTGTTGTTGCTAGGCAGAGAACGAGGCGGACAGAGAGGTGGAATCTATGACAGAATCTCTGGTGCTCCCAGTCATGTGCGCCCGGAGAGTCTGAGAGAAGACAGGAAGTCCACACACTGTAGGAGCGGCCGAGTCAGCAGGGTGTCACCGACACACACACACACATCGCCCTGTGTGTGTGTGTGAGGGAGTAGGAAGAGAAATACTGAATGATGAGAAAGCCAGGGAGTGGTATCAGTGGACTTGTTTTCACAAGTATTTTTCTCTTTCTGTGTCTCCCCGTCCACCTGGAGACCAGTTAGACAGCTATGTTGTTGAACCCTTTTCTACATTGACCATCCTTAGAGGGGTCAGACCATCTACAAAGCCTGGTTTAGGGTGCGGTTAGGAAATTGTTGCTTTGCTACATCCACCAGAGTGAATCTAATAAATATACAGACATACAGACAGTACTTTTCTATATACAAATCCTTCTTTCGAACTTTCACCAAAACGATCGTTATTATGCCAACTAGCTGTTACCAGTTTCTGTCAAAAGGTTACCTTGACACCTACACGAAACAATTTCCTCTCAGACCCTTTCAAATGAATCCGGTGGTTAGCAGAAATGTTTCAGCTGTCACCTCAGAACTGCACTGGCCCAACCTGATGTAACCACAACCGCATGTGAAATGAAAGGACATTGAGAGTAAAACAAAACAAAGCACTTTTCTCCCTTTATCTGGAAGGGCATCTAAAAGTTGATCAAAGACAAAGACCGTCAATAAGTGATCTAACCTTTGTCTGTGGATGCCTTAGTTGAAAAAATATACATTCATGATGTGGTAGAGAGGGGATTGAGCTGGTTGTCCAACAATCAATTGTCTTAACATCGCATCATAAGTTACATTTTTGCACATGACACTATTTACTACATAGACACTAATTCAAGAAACATGGTGAAGGAAGCAACACTTTAACTAGCCGAATGCTGGTATCAGAAGAGCCTGCTTCCTTTTTCAGTATTAGAAAAAGAGAGTATCTATACATCAGCTTTCACCTCCAGCTTATTCTACTGTAATAGAACATATATCACCACATTACTCAGCTACTAACACTTTGACTGGCTATTTCCATGTCATTGGCCAAGACAAAGGATTTCTTAAAAGTAACAAAGAGGCTGAGCCTAAGGCCTCAGCATGTGAGAGGTTCGATCAGATTAGATAGAGGAAAGAAAGAAAAATGGGTCAGTCTAAACCGCCAGGACAGATATCAATCTAGGCAAACATACACAGCTAATGAGATAATGTAACTCTGCGTGTGTGTGTGTGTGTGGTAGAACTGATCACCAGTGTACAGACTACATTTACGAACGTTGTTTTTTCCTGTTAAACTGGAAGAATGTTTCTCCAGCAGGTGGCAGTAAATGGCAGTTGGTAAATGACAAGGTTTCATTTTCTGAAGGCGAGTTCCCATTGTTTAACTGGAGTTGTGGATTTCCGTGAATTTACATAAAAGAAGGGAACATTTTACACAATGTTTTTATTTATTCATCATTTTATTTGCTTTGATGTCAGTTGAAATCAGTGGCGGCTGCTGGTCTTTCAAACAGGGGAAGCTCATTTTCGGCCTACATCATATACATTTTCAGTTCACTGGCTAGTTCACCCCTACGACACTAGCCTAGCCTACTGTATGAATGAATGAACGAACGAACGAACGATCTAGCTAACCAAAAAATATTTAAACCCGAAGGAAATATAGGAATTAGGTTCAACTGAAACAAGGAATGTGATGCATAATTGTATGAAATGTATGATGAAAATTGGCTAGCAATTTCGCCAAGCAAATACCAAGAAATAGGTTGCAGCCGTTTGTCTTTCAACTACAGTTGCAAAATCCGTGATGGGACTGAGCTTGAATAGCTTCGGCGACTTTTTATAGTACAAAATCGCTGTCAATCAAAAGGAGATGCAGTCTTTCGACAGACCCTCCAATCATCCCGCGGAAGCCCAGCGTCCAGGCCAGCCCACTCCTCCATTCACCCCCAGAGACGCTGAGCGTCCAGGGCGGGACATAATCGCAGCATTTATCCAATGACCGTATAGTTTCGAAGCACTGAAAAAAAATGTTCAACGCAGCCCCATTGAAGTCCATGGAAGCTGAGCTTCAACAGGGAATTGCACTGTGGCGCTACGGGAATGTATGAGATGGAAATCAGTCAGTCGACCTGCTAATATATGTAGCTGATTCTGAACGAACTCGTCTTCGATATGAACGTGTTGTAACGCATTTGAAATGTTAACACAATAGTAAATGTTTGACCATGAATTTTTTGAAATGTTAGGGGAAGCTGAGCTTCCCTTGCAGTCTTAAAGAAGTGCTAGTGGTGTTTAAAGGTTTACATGGTCTTGCTCCAGTGTATATTTCCAGTCTGTTGCAGAGTTATCAAGCTGCTAGATCCTTAAGATTCTCTTTTTAAATGTCCCTAAACCCAGATTAAAAACCTAAGGAGATTGTGCTTTGGTTGTGGCAGCACCTCCCCTCTGGAATAGCCTCCCACTACAAATTAGAACATCTGACTCAATTGATTGTTTTAAATTTATGCTGATGAGGCATCTATTCTCTTTTTCTTGTGAGTGTCCTTAGATGCATGGAGATCCCAATGTGATGCTTCTGATGAGCTCTGTGTTCTGTGCATCTGTGATTGTTTGCTTGTGGCGATCTGGGGATGTACTGAACTTTGGTCAACGTGTGATGTTTTTAAATGTGCTATATGAATAAATGTTGATTGATTGAATTATCGTATTACAGTAAGGGTACATTTGCACAAAAATCTTAATTTATGAAACGGTCATGGTTTCAACCCCCCTAACCCCAACACACAAAAAAAACATATAACAAATAAAAATGCTTTTACAGGTACAATGTTTTATAAAATCACAAAACCCTTATTGATAACATATTCTAGGTCCAACAAACGTTATCGATGGGAAGTATCTGGGCCGGAATTGGACACCTGATCATGCCTATGCATAGTGCAAATACAGAATATATTTACAATCCAAAAAGTTGAATACTGGTTAAGAGCTGCCTGAAAGAAATACGTGCTTTCACATATAAAGAAATTTGTCCTGAATTAAATAAAAATTGTACAATTGTTGCGCATTTAACTCATCATCCACTGTCATGGATATGTGAAACCTTATGGTATGTCGGATTCTCAGGGGAACGTCATGTCTTGCAGTTTGCCCTGACATTCATGTAGATCTTGTCAGCTGAAAGGAGAAAAAAGATGGGAATGAACAAAAGGTAAAGAAAGACAGATAGAGTGAGAGAGAGAGACAGACAAACAGAGAAACAGAGAAAATAGATTATGCTGAGTTCGAGAGACACTGTTTATTTAAACCTATGTTAAAGGCAGGATAGGCAAGATTTCTTTTGGGGGGGGGGGGGTTGTACAAACCTAGCAATTTTAGCTAGAGTGTCAAAGTATTCAAACCAAATGATCCAACTCCCCCAAAACACATGAACACGCTGCCTGACTACTGCCGGGAGATAGGCCGACAGACAGACAAATAGCCCGTCCAATAACTGCATTTGGTACGAATGCCATTCGATCATTAGTGCCGTTTCTACCTTAATAATTGGTTGTGTTGATTACAGTCCTGCAACACCCACAGATATAGGATTGATTTCATTTTACTGTCAAACATTTTGATTTATTGGTTGCTATCAGTTTATTTCAGCAAATATGACAAACGGTGCTATTCAACAACATGACAACAACATGACCCAACCTAGGCAAAGTAATATCTTGACTAGGAGGGATGTGATGAGTAACTAAGCAAGCTTCAACCTGCACCTTCCGCTTTCCCCTTCCTCCTCCGGCTTGCACAATGGTAGGTGACCAAGACAATGACTAGGGTCAAGATCACATCTGCGACGATGATGCCAGCCATGGTGGCAGGATAAATCCTGTAGCAGGTCACATTCGTTTCTAGAAAAAAATGCGAGATGAGAGAGAGATGAGAGAGCTGGCGTGGGCAGGGGTGAGCAGAATGTAAGTAAATCAGAAGATCAGAAAATGTTGGTATAAGGTTTTCAGGCTTAAACACAGGACATGAGACTAACATTCCTGACTGTACATATTACTTATTGAAGGACTGATTTATTCTTAGTTCTCAGTGTTGTTGCTATGGTATTATTGTATGTAGACCTACCTTCAACAGCCACAGTTACCTCTGAAGAAAAGAAAGGTGCAATAGAAAAGTGTTATTGTGAAGGCTTAGTGAGAGGCGGCCATGCAACACCCATCCAAAAAGCAGTTCAGTTTCCGTTAACTTTTTGTGGTCTAACTTTCCTGTTCCCCCTTGCACTTTGCACACACACACACACACACACACACACACACACACACACACACACACACACACACACACACACACACACACACACACACACACACACACACACACACACACACACACAGGCTCACACACACACACACACACACACACTAATACATTATTGTATAAAATACATACCACAAAAGCAAAGAGTGAGAAATATCAGCAGTATGTGGTGGACCATTGTCTGTATATGATTCGGAAAAATATTCAGTTAATCAATTAATGATTCATTTCACAGTACCCATTTGTTTGTAGACCCCTCTGTACATGATAATGTTAACGTTATCACTCACATAAAGTAATTCTCTGTTAAAGTAAGAAATTATGATTTTACATGAGTTTGACACCTCAAATGTCAACTCTATGAGTCATGTCACTTTTCCATCTCATCTAAGAAAATGGAAAATACTGAGAAATAAGTAATATACAATAGGATTAACAGATAATCAAATGCTTGTATTATTAAGTATATGTGATTATTAATAATAATAATAGTGTAAATGTATTAAACAGCAATCACATTTCCTCACTGATTTACAACATTCATATGGGCAAAGCGAGGTGAAATTGTTTGCCGAAGTTTTTTGTTAAGTTGCTAGTTAAAAACAATCCTTTTTACACAAGAATAAATACATGAAAGATATCAAATATATTCACATAGAGTACATACAGTGCATGTATATATAGATATATATCTATATATATAAATGTATTACGGTATTTATATGAGAATATTTGTTTGTCTTAGCCAGTCTTAGCCAAGGCATGTTCCCAAACAGTGTATTCAAGCTTTACCTTATATAAAGCCCAAGCCTTGATAAATAGAGAACCGAATCCTCTTACCTGAATGTAGTTTTCGTGTTTGCTCAGACTCCCTTGTGACAAAGATGTTTTACTATGAATGACTGCCGGAACTCTTTGTTTCTAATCCCTCCCATGAAGAACCAGAGATTTCTGCCACAAACACAATCAGCACACGTGTGTTTGAACACTCAGTTATACCTGTCACATTACTTTGTCACATTACATTATACTTACAAATCAGTAGGCCTTCATTGAATGAAATGTCTTTAGTATTTAATCTGAGTATTTTGCTGTACTATAAAAAGTACATAAAGGTGTGTAGTCTTGTGAGAGGTAGTGTTAAACACCCCCACAGTTCAGTCAGTGTGGAGTGAGGATATTGCTGCCACCTTGTGTTCCTCATATATTGTTCACTTAAAAAAAAAAACCCACTACCACTTCCCAACCAGGCATACATTTTGAAGTAGAGGAATGTATAAGTAAGTGAAGAACGTCTAGGCCTACCTATCATGAAATTAGCTGATCACCTTGAGACATCAGGAAACCTACCTTTCAGCCAAATACATGTCCTCTAGTCTTGGGGGCCCTAACATGTAGCTTACCTGAGACCCAGGTTTAGAAACAACCCAAAAGACTCCGTCTTGACTACTCCTATAGCCTCAAATGCAGAAGTACAGGTTCATCTGGTTCATGTTTGTTATGTATGTATATGTATGTTTGACTAAAATCCTAAATATACTTCACGCAAAGTTCATGTACGCATACGCTGAGTGACTGAGTGACTGAAGACAGCTGGTCTGTACAGACCAGCTGTCTTCAACCCTGTGGATTTCTAACCTGTTTTATTGTCATTTTATTTTGCTTGCTGTTGCGCCACAATTTATCCTTGGGTATGGATTGCCTTGCCATTTGTGCTCTCACACTGCCATGTAGTGGGCACTTTAGCAAACAATCTGAAATGTATACCTTTTTTTGTATATTTTTTTTCTCAGTAAGTAACCAGCACCTCACAAAATAGCCTACAGTTGTTGATGATGTCACTGCTTATTTATATTAGCCTAGCCTTCTTAACCATTATTCAAAACAATAGGTTGAGTGAGGAAATGTTTTCTCTCTTGCAATGATCGTTATCTGGTTTTAATTTTAAACGTGTACAGACGTTAAAATGGCCGTGAACAGACGTCAAATTCTGTTGCCTGTACACGGCAAAATGTGTCCATACACGGACGTAAAATTTCGGGTTTTAGCACATATCGCGACCATCTACGCTTCCATGCTATTGGTTGGAGAAAACATACCCACCCCTTTATGATGTTGGGACCAACGTATCAATCCCCTTTTTGACAGTGGGCCTTATCTTGCACCCAGTGCAATTGACTTTGTCAACGACGCAATCATCATTCCTAGTTTGCACTCGACGCAAAGCAGACTTTTCCCTCCACAGACGCACGTCGGTAAATTAGGGAATGATCTTGCGCTCCCGGCGGCGGTTCAGCGAAAAAAGGAGGCGTGTTCCGGCGCAAACGTTCCCTGGTGCTATTTTGCAGTTTCAGAAAAACAATTCCACCACAGACCAGGAAAAACTTAGTCTAAAGTCAATGGCGCGTTATTCAGATGCTATTTTAAGGGTGCATGCTTGGCCCGTGCGCACTGCTGGCGAGGCCAGGGTCTTCTTCCTGCGAAGCTACGTTACATTGTTTTGATTTATTGTATGGCTGTGTTAGTACATTTCTTTCATATCAATGATTAAAAAGATTTTCATGAGAAATCTATATGTATGTGAACTTGATTTGTAACAATTGTGGCAATTTCCTCCCACGCCTGTTTAACCGAAGCAAATTTGGGTGGGTTTCTTCTCCCATCCCAATCAGGATTTGGTTTATTCTCCATGTAACCTAGCCTGGCTCTGCCCTCCTACGTACTTCCGCTCAATTTTATTTTTGCTTCTGTACATAGGTCTGGCCATGAGGTACGTAAGTCAGATTTTTCAGGTTGATTTTCTAACGGCGAATCAGCGAACAGAGGGAGTGGCTGAGAACGAGGACGTTGATGTCGCGCTAGTTTGTGTTGTAGTTCCGTAATGGTGGCGGAGAAAGATGCGAGCAAAGCCATTCGGTCCGTTGTGGCAATGCTGCCGAATATCCAACAGCTAAAGCCAGAGCAAGAACAAGTTTTGCTGAGTTTTGTTGGTGGCCATGATGTTGTGGCCCTCCTCCCCACGGGGTTCGGGAACTGTTTGATTTTCCAGCTACGACAGCTAGCTCTGTTACAGTAGTGGTGAAGGAATTGGCTAAGGCGAACGCTAGCGATTGGTTATGGCAGATCAGAGTGGCTCTGGGCAGATCCAATAGTTTTAAACTTCAACAGAGTACCCGCCTACAAGGAAGTCAACGCTTGTCAATGGAGCGAGGCCAGACTCTCTGTACAAATGCAATGTACGAGAGTCTGGTTAGGACCAGGCTACATGTAGCCTACAGTACCAGTCAAAAGTTTGGACACATTTTCCCATATTACACAAACACAGAATTTACTGTCTGTGGCAGTAAGGTGCAAACAATAAACATATACGGGTCTTAAATTAAGTTTAAAAAAGTACAATGGTTAAACTAATTCTACGAACTAACCAATTTCAAAAATAAAATATATATAAAAATAAAACGAAGCACTACGAATGGCGCTTCGTGGGGGGGGTGGGTTCTGTTGATACATTTTGCCTAGAGCGCCAGATGTGCTAGGACCGGTACTGCAGAACAGTTTATTCTAAATTTTAAAGCAGATTTAACCATTTTGTAATGAATGTTTTATTCATGGCATAACAAACGTAATTATAGCCTAATATAATTTGTGATATCGTGGCATGTTAAAGGTCCCATGGCATGCTGTTTTTGGATGCTTTTATATAGGGTGATTTCAGGTAATGTGGGACACTTTTTGGTAGAGGCTCCAGTAGACTTACAAAAAAACTGTTAACTTACCCCAGTGGTGTTTCTATAAATGGTTTTAAGGCTTAGGAACATTTTCATGTTGGAATGAAATGGGAATACACAGTATTTTAGGAGCTACACAATTTCAAACATGACCCCCTCTTTCACTCAGGCAGCATTTTCAGGTAATGTGGGACAGCTTGTGTGGTAAAGTGGGACAGTCATCGTCTGTCAGCCTAGTCTGATAATATTAATAGTAATTGGTTTATAAACAACAATGCTAGGTGCAAGGGTGTGGCGAGATTCATTTAGTTGTGGGGTTTGACTTATACAATAGGCATAAAGTGTAACTGATGTAAACCTTAGTGATCTGCAGTCTATGTGCTAGCTAGCTAGTCACGATGCGTTTGCATTTCGTTGGACTAGCGTTAGTGGTCACGCTTACAAGTCTGAAAGCGCTGGTTCGATGACAGTGAAAGTTGTTATTTAGTTGGGAACTTAAGTGCAGTGTGATGCATTGGTATTAAACATGTGACAACTGTCGAATTAAATTACTTTTACTTTTTTTTTTTGCTAACAAAGCATTATTTTAAACATTTTTGTGTGTGTTCGGAAGTTCGGATAATTTTACTGATTCGGTTCTTTGAATCTCGTTCAGTAAAATGAATGAATCTTTTTTCGAGTCATTCGTTCATTTCAAGGGGGGGGAGGGGCTATCCGTCCACTGCAAACACGTATCATATTCTCATGTAGGTTAGTGCATGACATGTGCACCAGCAGATACTATTTTAAAAGAAATTCCTGCATTAAAATAATGTATCATGACAGTTTGTATGATTTGGTCATTTATTATCACACTAGCATTTAATTATCACGGCAAACAATTCCACTGCACTAAACTGTAAGTGTAAATGTAAAGTGAAAATAACAAAAACAGTCAGTATGATGACTTGAGCAAATATCATTCACGTCTTACTGAAACAGCAGCCACGCGAAAGGGAATGAGGAAACTGTTTCCTCTACTAAAAAATACAATGCGGGTCACGTGAAAAAAGGATTCAAAGACTCGTAGAAAGACCGAGTCGGGAAATTAACGAATCGTTCGTTTCCTCTAGCTACCACTACAGAGCCTATGCAGGTCACGTGAAAAATGATCCAAAGACTCGTAGAAAGACCGAGTCGGGAAATGAACGAATCGTTCCCTCTAGTGTTTCCTCTAGCTACCACTACAGAGCCTATGCAGGTCACATGAAAAATGATCCAAAGACTCGTACCCGAAGACCGAGTCGGGAAATGAACAAATCATTTTTGTTTACTTGGAGGAGCCTATGCAACAGTCCCGATGCGCGGCCACGAGAAAATTAACGAATCACTCTTTGAGAGGACTCGTTACTCGTAAGGATTCGTTCAAAATGAACGAATCGTTCACGAACGACACATCACTAGTATGTAAATATTATGAGGAGGAGAGAGGCGGGGCTAAGTGCTATGATTCGGTCGTTTGCAAGCCTTGATGTCTCAAGAAAAAACAATATCGCGCTTGCATTATCGTAGCTCATTTTCTCATTGGCGGCCAAATTCTCTGGGCGGGCAAAGCAGAGAAAGGGAAGGTAACCTTTCCCCTTATGATGACAATTCCAGGTCGGCCACTGGGGGACCATAGGCAGGCTAGGGGAACTCATATTAATGTTAAAATACCTCATAAAGTGAAATGTTCATGCCATGATGGGACCTTTAAGGCGTCATTATAGATTGTTGACATGTTGGAAAAGATGGCGTGGTCCATTTCGCGCTCTCGCTTGTCTCTCTGCGCCACTGAGCACTTTCCATAGATATGAACGGGGACGCCATTTTTAAAGACCTCCGTAGCTTGGTCTAGGTGCTATGGTAGGCCTACATGAAGTTGATCTTTTTAGCGATTTTTCACGATGACAGCAGAGGGCGCACTAAGCTTTGAAAGTTACAATGTAGTATCAAGCAATCTATATTCCGCGTGAATGAACAACATACAAAGTATTTAATTATTGTACATTTAATTAAAGGCTATTCTTTTCTATATAGACTAGACAGTAGTCAGGTAGCTAAACCGGAGATAAACTTGGCAAAAAAGGCTAAAACTATGGGCTACATTTGACACCATTGAATTGCACATTTGGTACAACCAAAATAAGTAACCATCTTCTAAGGAGACTTATTTTGTACATCAATTTTGTTGTTACCTTTTCTGTTTTACTTTATTTTCAATAGGGCAACAATTGATGATTCAGGGCGACCATATGTCGCATTTCCAGCAAAATCACTCCAACACGAACTCTACTGCGTATTTCATCACCTCACAGCGGAACCCCAGAGTTTGTCCGTTCTGTCATACGGGGGCGAGGGGCGGTACCTTATGACGTGTTATGTGTACAAAGTGAAAAGGAGGAGAACTTAACACATTGACGGAGATCAGGTAGCTTACAGTGTTCATATCGGACTCCAGAGATAAAGATTCACTAGGAGCTCCAACGTTCTTGGTTAAGCCGAGCCGATAAACTTCTGATTTAAGAGAAAAAGGGATTCTGACATGCACTGGCAGAAATGTAAGTAACATTTAGGATTATATTATGTTGTGAATGCTGACATATCATGCGTCTAATATACAGTTTGTAGTATGCTTATTATGAATAGGCTATAGCTATCTATGTAGGCTAAGCTTGTGTTTTTTCAACTAGCAAGGTTCCCATCTCAAATGCGGATAAAATCGGAAAATAGTTAAAGCTACACTATTTACAGTAGGCAAGTGCTTCTGTTGAATTTTTACTTTAACTCTGAAACATGGGGAAACCCTTTAACCCACCCTCTGTAGTTGATTTCAGTTCCAGTTTTACTAATATGAATTGCGATGAAGCGTGAATGGGGAACCCTGGTAGTAAAGACTCAAGGTCTACTACACTGCCTAGCGTAGCTTATCGCTCACTTTTACCTTTATGTTACGCGCTGTTCATTGCCAAGCATCTTGTCGACATTCTTAATATGGGGACCACCTCATTAGCCTATGCTTTCCATTGTAAACGTTATAAAAGGCACATGTTGCCTTTTAAATACAGAACTCGTAAAATACAATATCATAAAAGCTGTCAGCATTGGGCTAGCATTAGACTAGAGTCACGATTGAGGAAGTTTTTTTCGTTCATCGAAATTGAACCGACGCTGAAAGGTCGTAGGAATCCCCACCTCCCACGAGCGTGACTCAATGTCCAGGGGTTTCCGTAATTTAAATATTACATCAACCCTGATCAGACAGGGTATCCCAGCGCTGTTATCAAGCCTGGTGGTCTATTTCTTATCTCTCACTGAGACTGACACTGTTTTGAGGATGAGGATACTATGCCAAATAACTTAGTTTAATCATTCAAAGTAAAAAACAAACAAACAGTTGTTGCATATCCTAGATGAAATGTAGGCTACATAACGTGAAGTTAAACTGAAACAATTTTATTGTAAATTATCCATGTTGGTAAGTGTGACATATTACATCTAGACAGTCCACTACATACAGAACATAAATTCATAATATGTCTGTCGTGATAGGGTTTTTCTTTCCTCCTTCATACACCACTGGTTATGAATTTGCATACATTTCTTTTCGAGCTGTGCAGCTGCTCTCGACTCGCTCCAGCGAACAGAGCCTGCGTGGCAAGGTTTATCTCTGGCCAGAGAAGGATTCGCGCCGTTGGAATCATACTCCCACGCTGCAAAGGACACTGAGAAATTACGTGGGGACATGTTTATGAGACCACTATGCGGGTGACAAACGTTCATGCCCCTTGTTATAATGTGAGAACAGAATGAACAATATGAGAATAGTGTGAACCTAATACTCAAACTAAGTATGGTTTCATTCACGTCATAGACTCACTTTCTTAGACAGGCTTCAGTCTTGACCCTTGGCCTCTGATAGTACAAGAGCACCATGAATATTATTTATTGGAAATGCACATGAGATGGACCGTTTCTACAGAAACTCCTTGGTATCTCCCACTGTGTCTGTACACTTTGTTTTAAGATTTGTGCAGCATTTGAAGTGCAGTGGGAAATAGGGAAGAGTAAAATGAGGAAAGGCAAGGATAAAGAATGAACACTAAGGTATTTTATCAGAGACAGACGTGAATGGTAACTGTGAATTTCCAGATTTGCAGAACAGTCTCAGTTCCTTTTTCTTAACTCATTTTCTATGGGTTGCATTTTACTGCTGAGATACCGAAAGCTCTTTTGTAAACGAAAAGTGAAAACAGAAATGAGCCTCTGGTAATTTCGATCACCGTTTAAAGTACTTGTGAAAGGTCTACTGTGATATAACTTCATTAAAACAGACAGTGATGTATGTATCTAAAATCCCCTTTTGCAGTATTGTTATCAGAAAACCTTATGTGAGATAGGTGATGAGAAAAGGTCTTACTCAGTAACCACACAGAGCAGTGGTGAATCAGTGCATCAGTTAGTGACACATAGGCTAGCTCAAGAGGCCCTAGGTTTCTTCGTCTCCTTCAGGCTGTCATCGTAGGCGGTTCTCATCGCTCCAATTCAGAGCAGCGACTTCCGCGTCGACGTAACGTGCCCTTAGCACACAGGAAGGAACGTGTTGCGGTTCGTGTGGCTTGTCAGCGTAACGGAGCCAGACGAGAGTGAGTCATAGAAAATGTGTAGTGGCAATCCCTCCAATACCAGGGCTTCTAGAGAACCTGTGTGGTAGACCTGGCCTTGTGGTCTCTGTTCCTAATGGAAGAGGTTCCTCATACCTTGATCTGTACAACTTTCTGTTTGATGGGTGGAAATGTAATTTGATCTTTCATGTGTAGGGTAAAGACATCGAGGAAATGTAGCTACACTGCTTTGCCACACACCTTATCAGCTGGAAACCCTATGTGTTTATCATGTACCGGTCTTTCCTATTTTCTGCTTTTTCCTTTTTCTGTTAAATAGAGGAACATTTTCATGAAAAACAACACATATTTAACAGATGAGATATTATTTTAGAGGAAAGGATCAAAAGACTGAAGTGGAAAGAGAAGACTCACTGAGTTTGCAATATCATCTCAGAAGCATAATAAGACATTTTACGTAATACACTTGATCAAAACCAAGTACCCACAAATCTGGAGGATATTAATGAACTGTTGCAGTGAAGAACACATTCCACAGTTTGCCAATTGTTCAAACATTGTTTTGCGTCACGTCTGTCTCTCACTCTCTGTTTCTACCACCACCACCTGACTTTTGGTTCAGAGGTAAATCAGCTGACTCGCTTTTCGCTCTTCGCTTTTCTCTGACAGCGTCAAAGGAGAAGCCGTGTTATTCTCTGCCCACTGTGAAGAAACTCCTGGAGCAGAAAAGAAGGCGAGACACAGCCTCAGGGTCGCCCTCCACATCAACAACTAGTCCTGCTCCACCCAACGTTGGCCAGGTAAAACACCCGCATACACAGAGACACTGCCTATCTCTGAATTGAGTACTGACTAACATTCACTCTCTGAGTGAACTCCTCACAAAACTGCTCTAAAATGAATCCTATCATTCCTGTCAGCAGGTTTCCACTTCCGAGTTGTCGACGTCTACAGGTCAGTAATAGAACAGCAACGAGACCCACCTCAAACTCAAACCTGGGACATCCAGCTGAACAGAACGTCCTGGCCTTGTCGTGGTTGTGAGTGTTTATGACAGTTTGTTTATGGTTTCTCATTCCCCTGTCCCTTCCAGGTGCCTGCAACAGCTTCTCAGACATGCCGGTGAGCTACTGTGAATCCTGGGAAGCGGTGTGTGCTCACCCAGGCCCATCTGCAGTCCTGGAGAATCCCTTCCCCTCCATGGGTACGAGCTCCTACTCCAACCAGACAGGACTGGAGGACTCCAGCCAGGCCTCAGCCTACAGTCTCTCCATGGCATCTGCCTATAGCCCTCAGCCCATCCAGCAGAGTGGCCCGCTCTATCCAGACATCCTGGGTCATCAGTTCCATGTGAGAAACATCTCACAAAATGTATTGTTCAAATGAAACTTTCGCAAACGTACAATGTTTCCAGCCCACTCACTGTGGATTGTCTCGTGCCTTCTTAGGCAGTCGACGGTTTGACTTTTAACCTGTTGTCTCCCCAGCTGGAGTGTCCTGTCTCTGATGCTGGGCCTAGTCTGGTGTCGTCCAGCCTATGGTTGTCTGGGGCCGGGGCCCAGGGGCCCACCTTGAACCCCTATCCCTGCCAGCTGGCCATTGAAAGGCAGATGGACATCAATATGCTGAGAGAGGCCAGGGCCTTCTTTCAAGAGAGGGATTACAGCTGGCACCCTGATGAAGATGGAGATACGTAAGTATGTGTGTCTGTGTGTGTTCGCTGTGTATCTGTGTGTGTCTACACTGTGTGTGTGTGTGTGTGTCTGAGCACAGTAAGTTTAGTCATTGCGATCCGGGTCTTTGCGCAGCCACCTTTTTGTTGCAATTATGCTATACAACAACAATGACCTATGACTAACCCTGAAAAAATACTAAGAAAATTGTGAAATTGGTCATGGGGCTTTACACGGTCTGTAGGAGTCACCTGGAACCAGTGTCTCATGTTAGCTTGTTTTGTCAGGATTCTGCATATCTACACAGCCAAGGGGCTCAGGGAGTATGCCTTCGCTGCTGCAGAGAAGCTGAGAGATCTTGAGAGACTGGACACTAAAGAACACAAGGGCAAGGTACAGCACCAGTTACTATAACTTCAGGTGCAAACACGGCTGGACTGGGACAAAAAAAATTGCCCTTTTTGCTCAGACCGGCACACCACAATCGGTCGGACACCACCCACCAGTACACCAAAAGAGTTAAGAGATGTGATTGGGAAAATTATATAAAGGTTTATATATATATTAAATATCATATCGGCCACAAGTGCGTCGGACAGATTGGTATGCCAGATTACCAGTCAAGGCCTGGGTGCAAATACAGCAGCCTTTTAGGAGAGCAGTTCCACCCTTTATACAGCACAAGATACACTGCCCGTGTATTGGCCTTCTCACTGCAAAATAGCCATCAAATAGAGACATTTATGTTCCTCTTTCCCAGACTGCATTGCTGGTGGCGGTGACGGCGGACCAGCCAGAAATCGTCCAGGACCTGCTGTTTCTTGGTGCAGATATCAATGCCTGCGATGTCAAAGGTCAAACTGCTCTTCATCTGGCTGCAACCTATGGCTATCCCAGGATCCTGCAGGTGAGACTGTTAATTTGGCCTCAGCACAGATTCAGTATGGTCTACATTGTCTGAATGTAGCCCAAGGCCGTAATCATAATACATATTGGGGGACACACATCCCCCCCTATATTCAAATCTGGTCAAAATGTCCCCCCCAATATATTGCAATAAAAATATAAATGTGCTACGCTACGACAGGCAACCACGCACGCTGTCCGAAATGATCATAAAAAATGTAATTCGTCCCCCCCAATGTTGACTCCATGGCTACGGCCTTGATGTAGCCTATTGATTTTGAATAGGTCTCTGGCACGAAGACTTCAATCCCTTAAAGCTTTGGATCTATGTTATAGGTTATCCTTTCCTCCGGACCTGGAGTGAACCTGGAAGCCAGGAATTTTGAAGGTAACAGCTTGCAAGCTGGTGTTCTGTTTGGGTCTTCATCAGAAATTCAAATTCTCGCTGTTCATGATCATTGACCTATGCACTTTTGTAAAGCTCTCTCTTGGAAGTCGTAATGAATAAAAGCGTCTGCTTAATGAATAAATGTAATGTAAATTTAGTGAATTATAATAACTTCGTTTTGGGATATTAGATTGAATTGGCAATACTCTACTATGTTTAAACTGCTTTGTACTTCCAATGAGGCTTACCCAGAGATAGATAGAAATAAAGAAAACTAGACGGTATAACATAATTGATCCCAGAGGACAAAATCCACCTTTACACAGCAACATAGAAAGGAATACTCCCAGAAATGCACCTGCTGTTAACCTGTGGCTCCTCCTGCTCTCTCCCTCGCTGTCGCAGGCTTGACTCCCCTTCACTGTGCTGCTATCTCCCACGGAGCCACCATGAAGGCTCTGTCCTCTGCGGCCCTGGCGGATGCCAGCCTAAACGCCACTGCTGATGACAAGCTCTCCTGCCTCCAGATGCTGCTGAGTGCCGCAGCCATCGTTACCAGCCAGGTAGAGCGCCCCCCTCTGAGCAAGACTGGTGCTTCATCACAAAGACTCGTGACTGGTTTCAGCATGACCAAGTGAATGTGAAACGAATGACTCACGAATGACTCCCTTCTCACTACTCTGAAAACCACAGTTGAGTTTTTATTTGAGGGGCACCTCAGGGCGTTGCAGTTTCATTATGTTTTGTTCACGGCGTTCTTCCTCTGTTTCCAGGAAATCAAAAGCAGCAAGACTGTCTTGCATCTGGCCGTCAAGGAGGGAAACATCCATCTGGTTCGCTACCTGCTGAGGATCCGCCTGTCTAACATGAAGGACTTTGTCAACATGAAGGTGAACAACCTCAGATGAACTGTGTCACTCCCTGTTTCAGTCACTCCCCTCCGGCAGAAGGCTGCGGTCTATCAGGACCAATACCTCACGCCACAAAAACAGTTTCTTCCCCTCTGCTGTTGGCCTCTTCAACAAGGCCAAGGGACCACACTGACTCAAATGACTTATTGCTTAAAACACTCTGCTTTTGCACTGCACCACAACATGGTATCTTGTACATTTGTATTTTTTGTAATATTTGTATTTTTATATTGTAATTTACGGCAACTTATATTTATTCCACTTAGTACTGCTAGTCTATGTACCCTTAGTATAGTTAGTCCACATATTTAAATTTTAGGTATATGTTTATTGTATGCACCTTCCTGCCAAAGCAAATTCCTTGTCTGTGCAAACTTTCATGGCGAATAAATCCCTTTCTGATTCTGGTCACTGTACGGGGTTGAAGTGTGTGTGTGAGTGTGCAGATGTGTGCGTGTGTGTTGGTGTGTGTGTAGACGTGTGTTTGAGCGCCATTCACCATCCCTCTGGCTTTCCTGCAGGCCCACGGTCACACAGCGCTACACATGGCGGCTGGTCTCCATGGAAACCCTCATCAGGAAGAGATGCTGAGGCTGTTGCTGAGCAAAGGGGCGGACCCGAGCATCCGCAATCTGGAGAACGACCAGCCTGCTCACCTGCTTCAGAGCGGCCCTCACGGCGACCAGGTGAGTCGTCAAAATCAAGATGTCAGCCAAGTCATGTTACCAGCCCTCCTGTAACCTGATCAGTGGCACAGAAGTTAAATAGCACTGACCTCTGACCAGTTAGTCTCTTAGTTAGGGAGTGGATCTACAGGTTCAGGTGTGTTGGTTCACAGCCACCCTCACCTGTAGCTACTGTGTGTGCGCTCGGATTCTTCATGACTTTCTCCTCTTTCCAGCTCAAGCTCATTCTGAAGAAGCGAAGCGCTTCCACTCGTCGACGTGTAATGTCCTTCCAGGACCAAGAGTGACTGGGACCACTGTCCCCATGTATCCCCCTCCCCCCCTGTGACAGTGCCGGTCAGGATGTAAGCCATTGTACAGCTAATATTTAGTCTAATATTTGACTATTTGCTTACATGGCATCAAAGGTAGGGTTTACAGACAAGTTTCCCTCCAATAGCTTTATCCTGACAGCGCTGTGATCAAGGGGAAGGGATTTTTAAGTATCTTCTTGTGAGGATATCTGGTTTTCTTTTTCAGAGAGCCAGAATGACATGCTTTTGTTATCAGTATCTGTCATTGTATTATTTTTCCAGAGTTGTTTTTTCTTCCTCAGTATAACTTGAATGTGATGTGTACTTTCGATTTCAAAGCTATTCTGAATCTCTACATTTTTGGCATGTTGCCACACTGACCTAATCTAATAACCTGATCCAGGTTTTTTAAATGGTTACATAAATAAACCTGCAGAGAATTGATCAATCTAGTAGACATGCAGAAGCACCTAGCTTCAGTTTTCCCAGGTATTTATCTGCACGTACATCTTTCGTGTAAGTGGGGGTAATTATTTCAACAAAGGATATAAAGGAATAAATGAATAAGAAGACTGAATGATAAGGTAGATTGTGAACCCCATGATCAGACTCTTTCTCAGATCCTACCTGATTTCCATGAAATAGTTTCCATAGAAGCAGCCCCAACACCTACTTACTCCCCTTAAAACTTCCCACCGTGAGGAGAAATCATATTGGTTCATTGAATGGTGGTTTTGATTTCAGTAAGCGTTAGTGCTTATATTAAGCATGCGTTTTTTTCGTCATTCATAACTCAACTCTTTTACTCTTGGTAAATTTGTCTTCATTTTACTATGTGAAGTGAATGTGTGGATGATGTCAATGCTGTTATAGTCAAATGTGTAGTATTTATTATCTTGGGCATTATACGGTATAGAGTTTGATTGTTTTTGATTAACATAAATAACTGAAACGTACTATTATGGTAGATATGCATCATTGTAAATGATAATATGAAATACCACTTAATTCCAAAGATAGATATCCATAGTACCATTGGTACTACGAAAGCTTTTATCTATTTTCCCCTGTTTTTCATATCATGGTATGTCTGAGTCCCCAACTAGATGAGACACACCTATCAGATCACTGAAAGGCACCCTAGCGTCAACAGGCAGTTTGAATGTTCTTTCACTTGTGTCAATTCTACCTCTAAATGACTGTTAAGAATCACTGAACTGACTGTTTGTGACAATGGCACGCTGCTTATGATGTCACTGAATTGAGTTTGTCTAAGCAAAACCACTGTCAATAAACATTATTTCAGTAGTGTGGTCTCTGGTTTGGTGTTTATTTCCCTCCATCCCTCCTGTATGGCATGGATAGTGCCAACTGTAATTGTAGTAATTAAGAATGTACTCATTGTAAAAGACAAGGCACACTAATGACGAGAAAACTGCCAAACATTTTCACTACTCTGAAACAGGGTGTTACAAAGACACATATTAAAGAGATAGCATGAAAACAACTTTATTGAAGGAAGCTCCTAGAACATGCTATTTCATATTTATTGCAGCATCTGTTCCGTTTGGTTGTGTGCGTCTTTTTGTCTGCTTTTGTTGATGCTATGGGCTCAGATTCAGGCATGGCTGCATGGGCAAAACTAAGTCATGACAAACACTACAACTGCTAGAAAAGGATCAAACGGTTCAAACGAAAGCCCACTTGCAGCTCATTGGTTTCTGTGCTCCATAGAATGGACATTCCCTCTCTTTTTACACATCAATGCCAGGCAAGTTTCATGAGCTGAGAATGGACAAAGTATCAATGATAGAAAACCAAACAGGTGCAGTGGTGCATATCACTAGTAGCGTCTAGAAAGCAGAAATAAACAAAGTAATAATGGAGCCTATTACAAAGACGTTTCTGATTTAGTGTTAACAGTGTTAAAATATGATATACAGCATAAAGTAGTAATCTAAAGAAAAAAACGGAATGTGCTTGAGTATAATATTACAGACATGCTATGATGGCACCAACCATGTCAAACATCCATCCATGATGTTATTGGACAATAAATAAATGTGCAATTGCGTTTCAAAGATTATACAATAAAACAATTTTTTCCATGCAGCCATTTTAGTGCTTTAAATAAAGTATACTGCTCAGACCTTTATAGTCGTGACACATAGTGACAACAGGTGTTTTTTGCGTTTATTGGCAAGTTAATGTAGTTTATAATGCGTAGCCGACCTCTCAACTGGCACTGAAACCACATTGAACATTCATTTTGAGACAGGTCAGATGCACCTATGATGTCAAGTAAGTTGTCGAACAGACAGCTCTAACAGTCAAATATATTCTAAAACTTGTTTTTTTAAATACAATTCAACCGTTGAAAAAGGTACCGTAGTAGAATATTCCCTTGCGTAGAGAAGTACCCTGGTGTTTCTTTCGACCGAGTTTGAGTGTGTGTATATGTGTATGTGTGCGCTGACTCTCTCGTGTGTTTCCGACGACGGCCCCCTCTCCTGCTTTCAGCCACCGACTCTCTACACGGTCTGAGGAGGCACTGCAGCAAAGGACAGAGAAGAAGAAGGCAGCGTTGCTCACATTACATTTACATTTATTCATTTAGCAGACGCTTTTATCCAAAGCGACTTCCAAGAGAGAGCTTTACAAAGTGCATAGGTCACTGATCATAACAACGAGATAGCCACAAAACATTGCGAAAACATGAAGTACACATTGTGAACAACTTTGTTCACAATGTGTGGTTTTGGCTACTCGCAATGTTTTGTGGCTATCTCGTTGTTATGACACATCCACAGATATCAGCGCCAATGACTGAGAACCTTCTCCTTGTGAGCACAGACCATGAGATCTACTGGAGCCCCCAGCAGGAGCAGCTTACCTTCTGTCTTTGGTATTTGGGTGCCAAGACCTGTGCTGGAGCTACAGCGAAGGAATCAGGAGAGGAGGGAAGGAGAGGAGGGAAGGACACGAGTTAGGACGGCACTTGTTCTAACGTATGGATGCGTCGAGGAAGAGCAAACCTGAGCAAACCGAAAACTTTACGGCCACAAATTATTTGCGTCTGGGTCGCCTGGTTTTGACCGCATGGGCCATGCACATAGGACTGTGGATGGGTGGGTCAAATCCAGGGACCGAGATGCGAGGTCATTGTGGCCACAGAGTTCTGTGAGGAATGGAATTCAAAAGAACCAGGCTAAATGCAGACGTTTCTGGGATGGTCCTGATTGGTCGGTTTTGGGGGTTGCGGCATGCCATTGGTTTAGATCGAACACGGCCCACATTGCCAGCTCTCATCCAGAACATGTCATCATGGAGGCCTGAACTGGGATCACTGGGTTAACTCGAGGGTTAGCTCAGTGTGTTGGCAGTGTTGTTGGTTTAGGGAATTCACACAGAAGCATCCACTACAGAGGTGCGAAGGGGTAGGGGGGGGGGGGGGGGGGGGGGGCAAGAGGATAGGAAGATTGGAGGTTTCGGGGTAGGAGGGGGGTTCAGACATGATCAGAACAATAGATCAAAACTATGGCCTTTATCCTCTGCTACTTGGGTTTCTTGTTTCAATGTCATTCCACATGCACAGGCAGAGCTGCTGCCAAGCCGTTTGCAAACTCTTACTTTGAGGAGGATTTTGTGAAACATTTTGTCATTTTTTTACCTGTTGAAAAGATGAGAAGTTACACTAACAGAAGAAGATATGGGTACATTTTGTGTGTATGAAAGAGAGATTGGTAGAGAGAGAGAGAGACATATGAGTGATAAAGATAACTTACTCAGTGCTATTAAAATGCCGGAAACAAACATGATCACAGCCAGGATGACCCCTGTAGTCCGTAATGTCTCATAATCTGTGAAGAACCCACACATTAATACCCATGGAAACATAGGCTATGGGTAGTTTGTCACTGAAATGATCTATGGCGTTTCATACTCACCATAGTGAAATCCACTTTGATCTGGAATTTCTGCTTTTGTACAAGGAAACATTTAGTCATGAGTGACAATCATTTTAACCAACCCAAAATGACATTAATTTGTCGAATTTGTCTGAATGCCATGTCTATTGTCCAACTTGATCTGTGTTTATGTAGTATGAAATGGACACATTACGTTTTGCCGTTAGACACAATGACAACAAGCGACTTGAGATAGACTCAGCAAAGGAGAAAGAAAACGTTTAAACATCGGCAACATAAAATGGGGAAAACTGTAGTAACAGGTGTCACTGTCGTCCGTCAGTTGTCTATTAACCCCCATTCTCCACAAAATTGGATCTACTGAAGAAACTACACGATCACCTTCTTTAATCTACAGCTTGGCCATCGAAGAACTATCGATAGCGGTATTGCAAAAGGTCATTGAGTGATGATTGAGCAGTGTAATTCAACTGAGATTCGCTATGAGGATCAGGGTGTAAACGGTGAGCGTAAAATTCTATCGACGACGCGATTTTTTTTGTTGAGACACCAGGCGCTGGTCCCTTGTTGCTTTAATGCGGAGCGCTTGATCAATGCAGCTTTCTCTGCTCAGCAGAAAAAGGCGCGCCACAGAAAGTGGGAGACGCAGAGGGGCTGTTGAGGCGATGCTTTGAGCAAGTTGATCGGTAAAGTCTTTGACATGCACACCTATCGATTAGTATTCAATTTGCCTCTTATATGTCGAGAATATAGTACTTAGCTGAATTTAACCAACGCTATTTCGAAACTGTTTTAGCATATAAACTAAACATGCTCCTAAACTAATCTTGACCAAGATATCTTCAAAAGAAATGTAAGCCCCTAATTAGCTCGAGTTGGCTGGCATGATTTTGCCTTAACTGAGCGTCGATAATGCGGCTTTGTGTTGCTGAACTCCCCTTTTTTTCATGGCTTAGCTGGCGCTTTCTACATCACCCCAACACCATGCTACCCCATCTTTAGATGTGACAGCGATAAGAGTCTAATCGGAATTAAGCTATTTTTATGGTCAAACATAAAATAATGCATGCATTTTAGAAGTAGGCCCATTAGAATGGATTTTGAGAATCAATTAATTGACAATTAAACCTTTAATAAATTATATTTATTACAAATCTCTACTGGCACTCTCTTTGCACTGTAGCACCATCTAAAATTATTTCAATCAAGTAGATTACACGTACACTACATGCACAGAATAAGTCTGCCAGGTAATAAGATCTCAATTCAAATCAAACAAGACCAACAGAATAAACTAGTCAACTCAAACTTCAGCAGCATATATATAATATATATAAGATTTCATGGATTAAACCAGAACAAACCTTGTGTTGCTTCCATTACTGCTGTGTTGAAGGATTTTGACTTTCTGACTCGGAATCTCGCAGGTACAAACGATGTGAAGCGCACATAAGCAGCGGAATCTGATGGAAACTGCGGCTCTACAGTTTCAGTTGCATCACTGTCTCAACCACAAAACAGCGGAGGCCCCCTAGTGGCTAAATGTGAGAGTAGCGGGGGACTATCGGTTTTCCAGTGCAGCAGTGATCAAGGTATTCCCCTATGATAGTAAAACTAGGTGTGCCAACCAATGCGGATGTGCTGCACGGAGCCGGGGAGCTCCAGAACCACTTCTTGGTGCGCTTCCCATTCCTCCTCAATGCGGCAGACGGAGCGGTCCTAGCAACATCACAAATGAAAACACAAGACTGCATTGCGAAGTGGATGGGCCAGACAATTGTTTTCAAAAGTGCAGGAGTGTTGCGTATCAAACCATCCATTATGTTATCAGTTAATTTCCCGTTTATTTCAGTTTACATAAGTCACAGAAGCTTTATCAAGACAGCAGTACTATAGGCCTACATTAATGTGACAATCTTCCTCGAAAGCAAGGCCATATCAGCTGCATACATGCTGTATGCAATGTTGTGCGGACATATGCCTTCATGTGCATCATGAAGGCATATGTCCACAAATAATCTGTAGGCATTCAAAAGCAATTCAAAGTGAAACGGCCTTCTTTTTGTATGGCAAGAGACACTCTCACTATTACTTTAACGCCGTTGCACGTCTTGAGGAAGATGAATGTGTTGCCAATTCTTCCTCCGTGAAGACATACAACGTCAGCAGAACTTTGCTGCAGGAGCTGTATAGAACCGCTGTCCCAAGCTCTATTGCAAACAGTTCAAAATGAACATGCATTTACGCAATGAAAATGTAATATTTTTCTACAGTTGTTTA
Source organism: Osmerus mordax (assembly GCF_038355195.1). Lineage (NCBI taxonomy): Eukaryota > Metazoa > Chordata > Actinopteri > Osmeriformes > Osmeridae > Osmerus > Osmerus mordax. Next base: position 17,624,607 of record NC_090055.1, read on the forward strand.
TTTAATAATTCAGGAAAAAAAACGTTTACAATTTCTAATTAATAAAGTACTTTCCTCGTTTAGCCCTTTATCGATAAACACAATAATCACAGAATCACATTGACTTTGCAGAGGAATACATAGAAAAATTGAGAACTAAAACATATGGCAAGCCGAGAGCATATCAGCAGGATGTAGACATGGGATGAAGCTCTTTTTGTGACTGCCTAGTCTGCGAATGGTATTCTGTCCAATGCTGACGGCTGGTGGCTTGACTTGGTATCACTAGAGTGGACAACAAGGCGTCAACAAAGAAGACTCATAATAGTATTTATTTATTAAACAAATAAAGGAGATTATTTGATAAGAATAGTTAAGATTAAACGTTGTACTTACTATTAACCCATCCCTGGAAAACATCTTATCACCTAAAGGAAGAACTAAGTTGTTAAAACAGCAAGCCATGAATGCAATTATCTACAGGCAAAATAACACCGAAACATAACTGGCCATCTTTACCGTACGTGTTCCCAGCCGCTGTGCCAGGAATCTTTACTGAGATGCAAAGAAAAACATAAAAAAAGGAATAAAGAAATTTATTAAAAACAAGATAGTATATTTCACCGAACATTTCCCCAAAATACTCTGAATAGTCAAGGAGACAGCATCTTATCCCGTCCTAACCAAACTTACCATGGCTTCACTTGCAACGGCATTTTCGGCCTGTATTAAAACATACAATAAAATCAGAGGTACTCTAATGGAAAGCATGTTAAAGCATGTAAACAGGTCTAAAAACAGGAACAAAAACAAATCAGAGGGAACAGACACATTCACTCCAAGTCGGAAGCTTCTGAAACCATGTCTGAGCTATTGCATGCAATTCACATGGGTCTGCAAGCAATGCATGCTTAACTAATAACACTTATGAGTGGACACTACAGACATCTCGCTGTGCTGTATCTGAAGCAGAGAGGGGAATGAAAGAAGGGGTGCACGACTAAGACAGCCCACCAAGGTCTCTCCATTACAAATTTATAGGCCGGTTTGGATTACAAGCCTTCAGCGGCTGCAGTCATTCATGTATGTACATATATATATGTGTGTATGTAAACGGACTGCTGCAGTATATATATACACTTTAGGATAGTAAGATTGGGGGGAGGGGGGGGGGTGTAGAGGGGAGGTGAAGACCTCTCCAGGTGGGGGGTCGGTGTTGAAGTAATTCAAGGCTGTTGGCCTGCCAGTCCCTCAGGAGTATTTGTGATTTACCAGACCCTGCTAGAAGGGAGAGTAGGCTGCAGAGAGTAGGCTGCAGAGAGTAGGCTGCAGAGAGTAGGCTGCAGAGAGTAGGCTGCAGAGAGTTGGCTGCAGAGAGTAGGCTGCAGAGAGTAGGCTGCAGAGAGTAGGCTGCAGAGAGTAGGCTGCAGAGAGGAGGCTGCAGAGAGTTGGCTGCAGAGAGTAGGCTGCAGAGAGTAGGCTGCAGAGTAGGCACACGGCTGTCCTTAACTGATCCGGAAACACTTACTGACAATCAGGACGATGCCCATGATGAACAGTACCACAGCAAACACCAGCCCACCGATTCTCAGGGATTTGTAGTCTGAAAAGGAGGTGAGAGGTCATTTTCCATGGCGAGCTAAGTAGGTCGTGAGGACATGTGGTGTTCTGTGAGTGAACTTCTACTTGTATGAAGTCTGCTTTACTTCTATCTACAGAGCAGGTCCATGGAAACTGTTAACATCAGTGTTGAGCCTTCATAGGTGCTTCTATAGAATTTACAGCTATGTCTCTGTGTGGCTGTGCAGATAGTAGCCTGCATCAATCATCCAATTTCCTGAGAGAGGATTTTATCACCATCGATAGTCTGCCAACACACAGCTTTACTCAGTATGCCCGATAGGGAGCAGATGAATATTTAATATGTATCTAGATCATTCTGGATTCGTTTTCTAGATATTCTATTGACAGCATTCAAACGTCATCCTTGTAAAAGAGGCTGTGGTCTTAACAGACTAGCACACAAGGGTACATAGTTCTCAAAGTCACTCCACTATGACTCTACAGAGAATTTGAGAAAAACAGCAGACAGAATCAGAGCTATTTGGCGGCTGCAGTCCGGAAGCTTGGCCTTGGGGGTTATGATTTTTCCATCGCTACTGGAGAGATGGAGGGAAAAATGCAACCCCATCTTGACTTCCTAGAAGTTTCCTGTGGAGGGTCACACGTTCAAAAGTCCATGTTGGTTCTCACCGTAAGTGAAGGGACTGTCGTAGTCTGGAAGAAGGGTACACAGAGAGAAGGGGTTAGCAGCCAGATGGATCAAGCCTCGCTTTGGATAAAGGAGTCTGCAAAATGAATAAACTAATGTACATTTAGTCACAAGTAGTAGGGCTTAGCATTCCTAACAGTTTGAAAAGAGCCCTGTAAATGATGCAAAGGTCAGAGACTATTATAAATAGGTTTGTCGTATACTGGGACTAGAGTCCTCTTTGCATACACACACACATGTTTCCAGAGCGAGTGGGGTGTACACAGTGGAAACATTTGAATATCAACCCTGCTTTTTCCTGAAACATCCTTATGAGAGTATGTGAAGCTTTTGCTTGACATAAGTGAGACATTAAGCAGTTACCTGGGACACTTGGGTCATCGATTGGAGATGCTGCAAAACAGAATAAACACTTTTTTTTACCAACCACCTTGCTGTGTGACTTTGTACCCGAGTGTGTGGTAGTACCTAACATGATTTAATGAATGTTTGGTTAAACTGCCTGGGCTGATACATAGGTTTTAATAATGTAAACAGTATAATGAAGTATATGATAGCTAACAAGGCTGATGTTGACTCTTCACAATAAACTTCCAATCCACCGCTGGCTCTATACACCAGGAAGAAACTGATTAATGCACAACACATTGTCATCATTAAATCATGCCACATAACACAGTTGAGTGAAGTGAGTGTACAGTTACTGAAAACACCTACTCCAGGAAATTGTACGGATTCAACACTTCACGATGCAACTAAAATATCCAACACATAACATTTGCAACAGAGCAATAGTCAAACACAGTCTGAGAGTGTGGGTGTGATTGTTGGGCATCATTCCCATTTCGGGAATGACCAACATCTGGAAAATAAAAACATCTGCTTGTCAGCGTTGTGTTCGTGCTGTTGCAGCACACAACCAGGTGCAAGCTGGCTCTTCAATACCTCAGGCGTTTGGGGACATTCCTCTTTAACCCTTGTGCTGCCTTCGGGTCACATGACCCAAAGGTTCATAACGAACCACCGTTGTGTTTACCCAATTTTACCCAATACAAAAACAAATAAAAATAATTTTCTTTTAACCATTGCAATGTGGGGGGTCTGAAACAGCCCAACAGTTAAAAGAAAATGCTTCACTTTGTTTTTGTAGGAGGTAAATTTGTCGCAATACGACGGTGGGTCACAATGACTGATGGGTCAGAATGACCCGAAGATAACACAAGGGTTAAGACTGAAAGTGGGAAGAAGCCGTTCTCTTAAACCACTTCAAACGGTCTCATCCCTTCTCTGCTGACCTTTCCTTCTGGTTGTCTGCCTGTGCGCTGTGAGCGAGAGCAGTGTTGCGTATCACTTGAATGATAATGGAGAACTCCCCGACAAGAACTGGACAACTATCAACGGGGACGCAGGTCAACTTCTCTGCCAGCTAACGCTTTCTTTGCTCTCATCCATCCCCGCCATTAGGAGGCTAACTGGCATTGTGTCCTCACAGTCCTGGCCAAGAGCCCTCAAAAGCAAGAAAAACAACCCATGTAGGGCGACGTGCTCAGGATCATGTCCAAGCCGAGAGCACACTGTCTGGGCACAAACAGGGCCTCATGGTACCACAATATGAAACGCTTGGGTGGATGCCCAGTCTGAGATTACAAATAAATCCCTAACTTAACTTATTCTGGTGAGAAATGGTCTTCACCTCATATAGGTCCGGGTGAATTTCAGTACTTCATTCACCACCCACCATATTAAAGCTGACGGTCTTTATAAGTGCTGTGTTGGAAGTCTGAAGTGTTCTCTGTGGCTAGTTCTGAGGGATTGGACAGAGACAGGACACAGCCCCTTGCAGCACCGCAACGGACAACGTACAAGTCAGTAACAAATCTCTTCGTGCGTAGCTGTGTTCGCTTTAGCAGACTGCACACATTCCATTCCTCTCCAGTGCTACAGAATTAACTTACCTGGCATCTCTCTGCCAAATGCTGAGCCTGGGAGAGCACAAACAGACCAGAAGCCTGGTCAATTGAACTGCTGATGCTTGAAATTCAGGTCTGTGTCAAATTCATTTGGATTAAATATACAGTGAAACCTATGCCAAAATGTCTGTCTAAATGTTTTGACATGAGCCTGCTATTTTTAATGGCGTTTCCAGTTCCGTCCAATTTGCTTAGTCTTTTACTTAGTGTTTCCCCAGGTCACATGGAGAAGTTACTGAGCGCAGCCAAACATCCTGGTGTCAAACTGGAGCCAGTGTGAAGAGGCCAGAGACCGCGGTACTCACCCAACGCAGGGGCCACAACGGAGCAGAGCACCACCAACGCAAACACATCCATCCCTCCTGTCAACAGAAGATATGACGTCAAGAGACACAGATACATAACATAATAAACGTGTGTTGTAAACTTGGCCAGAAATCCAATTTTATGGCCAGGAATGGGTGCTATACCAGACAGAAAAAAAACATTTGATAAAAGGTCAGTGTCAGTGCCAGCTAGGGTTTTCTATTACTTAAAAGCTTTGTTCTTTCACCTTTAACACAAATGGATGATAAGTCATGCAAATACTTTGGTCAGCCAACAGACTTAAGAAAACAAACGTTTGGTCTATGTTTTCACAGCTGTGATACCTCCTTCAGTTCTGACTTACTGACTGAGGAGCAGTGTGTGTGTGTGTGTGTGTGTGTATGCCTGTAGATAGAGGTGTGCCTTGCTAGGTAGTTAATACATTCAACCTGGGTTCCTGAGGCCAAACCGACACATTCAATAATTAACACAGACCAACTAAGAAGACATCCATATTAGCAATCCAAGCTAGAACAAAACCGCCCATCTAAGTCAATCATTTATTGATTATTAGTTCCTGAGGTTGTGCCATTGAAGTGATGCTTTTGATGACCCCACATGATCATTGACCACAACCACAAGGAGGGACTCGAGGGTTCCCAAGAAACGTCCGACCCAAACAAGCCTTAACCAGATGCAACTGGACCCCCTTATGCAATAACCTGACTCGGGGTAAGGGAAGAGTGGGCTATTTCAGGCTCGGCACCCTGAGCATGGGGAGACGGGGACCTGACACTCGCATGTTACAGGGCAAGGCCAGGGTTGAGTGTCTGTTGATATTTGGTCAGTGGGTTATGCAGATCTAGTCCAGAAGTTGCTCTGCTTTCTCCCTCTCTGCTGGGCTGTGTGTTGTAGAGACCTACCACTGCTGGAGCACGTTTTTGTTTCAAGCATTCTTTTGGCATATCTGCCAATCCTTTTTAGATACTCTTACCTTTGTCATTTGGCATGCAGACATGAAGTAACTTACTCTATATGAAGTGTCTTACAGTCATACGTTTACAGAACCAACCGTGACATGAATAGTCAGGGATATATTTTCAAGCAAATATGAGGTTCTCTTATTTACCAAAATATGGTTGAACCGTTTGAAGCTATATCTCAACCATAGTATCAATGGTGACTGGACTATACTGTTAATGGATTTAAAACTGTGATATTTGCAGAAAAAAAAGCTCCTCTCTTTGTGGCTCCCTCCCATGCCAGAGGCAAGCATGCAGTTACTCTGGAATCAATAGAACTATTCATGGGGGAAGGAGGGTCGTTTTGGAGAGATATTTAAAGGTTGTGTAGGCAAGTTGTGCAAAGCTAGCTATTTTAGCTTCAGTTCCAAACGATTCAAACCATAATATCCCACCCCCTCCCTTCAAAGCAACTCCCACAAAACTATATTAACACGCAGAGTGCAGGGGCAGAGTGCGCACAGGTAGGTAGACAGACAGACAGCCCGTCTAATCATTAGGCAGGGTACGGCTTAATGATTGGTTGTGTTTATTACAGTCTTGCGACGCCCACAGATGTCGGATTAATTTCATTTTACCATCAAACCTTTATATGTATTGGTTGCTATCTAGGTTTATTTAGACAAATATGACAACAAATGCTTCTCAACAACATTGCCTACCCTGCCTTTAATGCTCAACTAGGAAAACAGGATTACCAACTAAAGCACTGGACTAAAGCACTGTCTAAGTTGTCTACCAACTAAAGCACTGTCTAATTTAAGTTAACTTGAAGAACTAAACGTTACAACTAAAAAAGTCACGTGCCAACAGAATAATTTGAAAAGGGGCCAGAAAAGAGGGCAATTGATGGATCTCAAACTTTTAGATCGATTAGATTGCTACTTACACTCTTAAAACGAATGTGTTAGAAATCAACACAATGTTTGTGTAATGATGATTTTAACTAATATTGTGTTAAATCGCAGCATCTCTGGGGTTTTTGGGTACACAGATGTCCAACATAACATTGTGTAAATAAATTGGCCAATCAAATCACTAGATCCGTCACGCGCTCCCTCGCCTCAGTTTGAAATGAGCTTGAGACAAACGGCTGCAGCAGTTTGGTCTTCTCTTCATTGAGGTAAGTTCAGTAAAGTAAAGGTTATAATATTTATATCTTTTGTTAAAAGAAAATAATATCATGTATGAGTTTTACTGCGGGATTGTGCCAGGTGTAGCTAACATAAGAAAACAATGTTCGTTTTATGTTAGCGAACTCAGGAACGTTGACTTAGTTTGCCTAAATATGCCAACACAAACGGTTAGCTTTTGCTACTTTTGCTAAGCATCAAGAGAAAATATGTGAAAACAACTTTCCGAATTTCCCGTTTATTTTCCCGATAATAGCAAGGGGTGTAAAACATAACACGTTGTAACTAACGTGTATAGTAGTTAGCCAATGGCACTAAAACAGCAATCACATATTCCTGGCTAGCTAGTCTAACGTTAGCAAGTTGCCTTTTTTGTGGCGCTTGTATGTTCACCTCAGTCTAGCGAAGCACGAGCTTCGCGCCGTTTTAGCCAAATGTACTGTAAAGGTAAAGCTACCTAGGGTTACCTAGTTAGTTTGAAAATGCATATTCAACTGTCAGATCATTAGCAGTTTTACGAGTTAGGATGTGAAACAAAAAGGTACATAGCTTCAGTCTTGAATTCGATTTTCTTATTTGTTAGTGTATTCTTGGAGGTGATCAACACCCTACAGTAGGCTAGGTACGATAGCATCCCTTGGTTTTACGCTTCTGTAAAAACAACTGCTAGTTAAATTAATGCGTAAGAACATGAATAATGTTCGTGTGAAACCATATTCATAATTTTTCTTTCATGTTTACAGTAAAATGATGGATTCTCCAAAATCCCTCACTGCTGTGTTCTTGGATGGGCAAGAAATCTGCAAAAAGACACACACTGTCAGGACCGCCAAGGAAGTCATTGATGCCAGTACATCATTATTGCCATGCCAAGCAGAAATTATTAGAATTCTTAAATTCTGCTCTGACTTCAATGAATATGTGGACACTGATGTGAACAGTCATATTGAACATTTGGATAAATTCCAAATTCAATTCAAGTCAGTTAAGTCAGACATACATGACACTGCTGGTAGCTGTAGCACAGACACGCAGGTATGTATACTGTGGTATTTAAAGATACTACATAATAAATATGCTCAATCCCATTCTATCCTAACTATTCAATGTTAGTTTTATTAATTTGTTGCATGTGAGTTACAGGACATTAATTGCAAAGCAGTAATGTCAGCATTGCTTTTTAACACCTCTTTCTAATTCCTAAAACTTTTAGTGTACTACCATGCCTCTGAATTCTGTGGCTGTACTGAATCCGGATGCTGATTTGACTAATCATATTGAGGTAAGTTGTGAGAAGTTGGTGTCTACCGGGGCTAGAATTATTTTTTTATTTTTTACATAATTACATTTAATTATTGATGATTATGTTTCAGATGGCAAGTTCTTGAGTTTTGACTGAAGTTTATTTAGAGCATAACTGATTTTGTTTAAACTGTTTTTGGCTTGGTATGTTAATTTAGTGTTCAAGATCAGCTAATGATCTTGATCCGGAGAATTTCAAAAGTCATCTCCGACAGAAAGACCCCCGGATTTTGGTGTTCTATCAGGAGAACGGGACTCTTACTGAGAAATGGAGAAGGATATTGGTAACGACTGCTGTTAGCTACCTTGTTGAAAAAAGGGGATTGTAAGTACATTTTCTTCATGGACTGATTTTATTTGCGGGTAGGGGCTTAATTGTTAATAACCAAATTGTGTTCTCTTTTATCCTTTTCATGGTGCTTTATTTCAGTTACCCAGTAAGTGCTGATAAACAACTTCTTGCCAGAGGTATTGTTACAATCTTTCCGTCACTTCAGATTAAAATGGAGGAAGAAAATGAAGGATATGTGAGTAAATAATCAAGTGTAGAATATTGTATGGTTGCTTATTGACTCACTAAAAATAAAATACTATCACTAATTTAATGGTATTCTATATATTTTAGGAGCATTTTTACGATCCAACGAGCCACTCAGGCTTTCTTGAGGACAAACTGAGAAATCTACGGCGGAACCTTAGAGACGATCAGCAGCGTTATTTCAAAAGGGGTTTGGGTCGTGGGTCATCTGAAATCACTGTTACACTGGAAGAAGTTACAGAGGGGGATGAAGAGTCTGCCAAACAGTGGATAACTGTGATTAAGAGGATGAAGCCTACTCCTGAGAATCTTTCGTCAATTAAGATGGGTATGGAGAAAACCTACGCCCACCGTAGGTTTTGGATAACGAGTCAGTCACCCACTGTGGCAGACATTTTTGAACACTACCCCTGCTTCATTGATATGCCATATCTGGTAAGTCAGTTTGCCTATTTTATTACTGTAACTTAAATGAATGAGATTGCATTTATTTAGTGATTGAGTACATTACTTATGTCTTGTCGGTTATTACAACTCTTCAGATCGACAAGGACTTTGGGGAAATGTTTCCAGGGAAAGCAGATCTCTTTCTCCGCAAATGGGAAGCTACCATTGTCCCAAAGTTGCTAAAGCTGGCTGCATTGGAAAAGAATGTTGAAGGACCACCACAACCTGAGAGTGCTGGTAAGTTGCAAGCATAGTTTATAAAAAAAATTAGGGTGACAATAAATTCCTTGTATAATGTTAAATGCATGAAGCATTTTCTGTATTCTGTTGTGTGAAGGACTTATTTAGTTTTTGCCAACAAATTAAATTTGCGCTTTCTTTAGAATCAAAGTGCTTCACAGCCCTCAATATGCTGACCCACTATCTGCCACCTACTGCATCGGGAAGAAGTCAGGGATGGAGTAAATGCAGCGTGAAGTCAGCTCTATCTTACATCTAGGACGTAAAGCCTGTAAGATACTTTTAATATCTGAATTAATTAAATATGTCCATATTCTGTTCCACGGGATAGGTATGAATTGCCAAATTTGTGTTTTGGATGCGTTTGTCTTTTTCAGACAGGAACCAGCATCAATAGCCTCCTGGAGAGCCCTGAGACCGCAACAACAGTGAACCAACCACGCCTTGTGAGCTTAGGACACCCCAGCTCAGCAGTGCAGTATGTCATCGTCGCAGCCACTGATCGTGTTGTGATTCCACTTCAGGATGAAGGCCTGACATGCAGTCTTGACAAACTCTTTAAGCTGTACTGGGTTTGCAACCTGGCCTATCCTTTACAGGTTGCAGCAGTCTTTAAGTTCATGGAGCATCTTTATGGCATGCAGATCTCTGGTGGGAAGAGATCTAGAATCATGGAGCTTGTCGCAAAACTCCAGGTTCTGTAAGTTAAGTCACCATGTACATTTAGTAATTTAGCAGACGCTCTTATCCAGAGCGACTTACAGTAAGTACAGGGACATTCCCCCCGAGGCAAGTAGGGTGAAGTGCCTTGCCCAAGGACACAACGTAATTTTTGCACTGCCGGGGAATCGAACTGGCAACCTTCTGATTACTAGCCCGCTTCCCTCACCGCTCAGCCACCTGACTCCCCTACATCTGTCTAAAGTGCAAAAGACACATTTCTAGAGATGTAAGGAGGCTTGTTAATCATCTCAGACATGTCCATGCACTTTCTGATGGACAGGAATACACTTTATAACACATGTTGATAAAGAAAGTTTTGAACCAGTTGCAAATTTGAGTAGTGTTCCTCTGATTTCATCTGTACCCACACTCCAGTGCTTCTGAGACCAAACTGGACTTACATTGTGACAGTACCACGGACAATATGGATTGCAATGTTCAAGACCACAAAAACTGCTGCAGCCTTCGTCGCCAAAATGTACTCTGCATCAAATTCCACACTGACTGATGTACAAAGAAGTATTGGTTGCACAAAGGAGTTAATTGACAAAACAATTGACTGTTTACAACAAAAAACACTTGCTGTGCTTAACATGTATTCTATACCACAAAATGAACAGGCTGTTCAAAGTTTACTAGAGGATTTTGAAAAAACACAGAACATGTTTGAAGAGGTTGACACTCCTTACAAAATGTGCAAATATTTTTCAGAGAAACTGTCTTTGATAAAGCCAAAGGAAATGTTCTTGGGTTACAGAGGTGACACAGACAGAAAACAGGGGAGGTTAACCCAAATACTGGCAGCTGATACTTGTCAATACATCTCTATCTCTGACACAAAGTGAAAATATGCAAAAATTATATAGGCAATCTTATGATAGATGTGATGGTAAAATGTGTGATTACTCTGATGGTTTAAATTTCAAAAGGCACAAATTGTATAAAAAGTATCCCAATGCCTTACAAATTCAATTATATTTTGATGATTTAGAAACCACTAACCCATTGGTTTCCAAAACTAAAATTCACAAGATGGGTGCTATTTTTTTTTTTTTAAGAAACTTGCCTGCAGAATTTAACTCAGCCCTTGCTAATATTCATCTTTGTTTACTATTTAATTCTATTGATAAAGACACTTATGGCCTTAGAAACATTTTAGCACCTTTATTAGATGATGTAAGATTACTGGAGACCAGAGGCATTGAGGTTGAAATCAGAGGCCAGAAGACCATTCTATTTGGAACAGTATGCCTTTTTACCGCGGACAATCTTGCTTGCCATTCACTTGGTGGCTTTATTGAAAGCTTCTCTGGCAACCATTTCTGTCATTTTTGCATGATTCATAAACTAATGACACAAGAATTTGATGATGATAAAATGGAGTTGCGTAACGGAAAATTATCAGCAGCATGTTGTTCAGGAAAACCCTTCTGCCACTGGTGTCAAGGAGGATTCTTGCCTTAATTCTCTAAATTATTTCCACATTACTGAAAATGTTTGTGTAGATGTCATGCATGACATACTAGAGGGAGTAGCTCCACTCGAAGTAAAACTAATGTTGCAGCATTTCATCTATTTTGAAAAACTCTTTACTTTAGAGCAATTGAATGACAGGATAGCAAGCTTTGACTACGGTTATACTAGTGTAAAGAATAAGCCTAGTGTCATTCTTAATTTTAGAACAGCTGAGAATCCTATAAAACCAACAGCCAGTCAAATGTGGTGTCTTCTTTTCTTGCCTATGCTCATTGGAGATTTTGTGAGTGACCAAGTCAACACTGGCGATTGTTTATACTGCTCCGAGATATTTGTGACATTGTATTTGCTCCTGTTGTTACCAAAGGAATTTCCGTTTTTTTGAAACAACTCATTGACCATCATCATTTATTTAAAAATCTTTATCCAGACAGAAATCTTATCCCAAAACATAATTTCATGACTCACTATTGGGGCTTGATGATGCAATTTGGCCCCCTTGCAAAACTATGGTGTATGCGTTTTGAGGGGAAGCATGGTCCCTTGAAACGACAAGCTCATGTAGTTAATCATTTTATCAGTATTTCAAAGACTTTGGCTTATAAAAACCAAGTTCAGAGCATGTGTACCTGGAAATTAGGTGACCCTTTGAAGAAAAATATATCAGTAGCCAGTAATTTTACGGTTGTGGTTGGAAGTCTATTAAAATGTGATTTGTTTATTGAGAACATGAAAGCACTTGGACATGACAAATATTTGTAGCTCAGTTCATGTGGCCAATTGTGTTGGTGTGTTTGGTCACTTTTATCGAACAGGTTGTGTACTTGCTTTAAACTCTGAATTAGATGATAAGCGTCTTTGGTGAGAGTGCATGTAGTTCCCATTTGTGAACGTGAAGAGGTGCTCATGTTTCTTCAAATCTTAACCGTAAAATATTTTGAAGAGCACCTCTATACTTATGTAATAGAAAGATGAATATGAAATGATGAACTTAAAAGATGCTAAAGATGTTGTACCGCTTGATTTATTGTTGTGTCACTGATTTTGAAACGCACATCATTCCAAAATACAAACTTGTTTAAGGATTTTTGTGATGACATATGCAGTGCATAATATAGTGCCTATTTGTGAACGTGAAGAGGTGCTCATGTTTCTTCAAATCTTAACCGTAAAATATTTTGAAGAGCACCTCCATACTTATGTAATAGAGAAGAAAGATGAATATGAAATTATTAACTTAAAAGATGCTAAAGATGTTGTACTGCTTGATTTATTGTTGTCACTATGATTTTGAAACGCACATCATTCCAAAATACTAACTTGTTTATGGATTTTTGTGATGACCTTATCTAAAGTAATACATGTATGCTGAATTTGTAGTCATGGCTCTTTGGTCATTTATTTGAATTATATTAATGAAAGTTTACATAAACACAGAGGTGTGTTGATTTTGTGTAAGCATAACACAAAAGTGTGTCACAAAAACCTACACAATCGCTGTGTTACATAGTTTAACAAAAGTATTGTGTTAGAAGTAACACAAACTGCGTTGTCCTTATCTAGACATACAACTGTGTTAAAAAACACAAATTGAGTTGTTTTTAACACATCTGTTCTTAGAGTGTAGAGCTCAATACTATATTGGCCTAGTTGTCGCGGCACAGTGAGTTACTTCTGAAAACTTTCTTCGCACCCTAAAGCTTTAAAACTTGATCAACTTAATTATTTCACCCCTCCCCCCCCAAATTAAAAAAATAATAAAAATAACCTAGCCTTGTGTTACTTTTTAGTATGTTGGCCACGAGTTGTATATTTGAGTAAGTTGTGTCGCGACGAGTCAGTTTAGTCATTTTTAAACAACTTGATCGAACTGCGGCCAAGCCTATGGTTTCGCTTGATAACATTAAGTTGCAGCTGTGTACTGCCCCAAGAGGCAGGGAAAGCAACACATCGGATAGAATGACCGTTATTCTTTGGTAAACATGGGAAGGATAACATAATTTGCTTTCTACTGTAGCTCTACTGAGTTGCCTAAAACCTAAGACAAAACATGCATGGCCATAATTTGACATTCAGCTCAGTCAACAAGGAGCTGACTAAAGTGATCAATAAATCTTATGTAAAAGAATCAACTGCAAAAGCAACTCGAGTAGTAACTTACTTTTTTAGAATAAAACCAAGACGACAACGAGTTCCACACAAAAGGTCAATTGAAAAACAGTCCGCGTTTTTTTCACTCCCGAATGCGCCACAATTGTGATACTGTATGAATGTTCTTTGTTGATGAAGGCTTAGCGGCAAACTCGCAAACTTGATTAAAATGCATGCAAACTGGATCACGGAGTGATTCCTCAATAACTTCAGCAGAGCGTTACAAGCTAGGTCTGTCTTTCTACTCAGAAAAGGGGTTGGTCTGAGGTTTAATATAGTGAATGGGTCTTGGGACGTAAGACTCACCGCCAACATTAGGCTACCCCCCTTGCTCAGGAGTAAACTACCAGTAGGCTACTTGGAAGAGACCAGACTTGACACCAACGCAGTCTCCACGTTGTGGACACTTGTGATTACCTAAGCGAATCAAGCATTGCGAAAGTTCACTCATCCTGCTCACAAAATAACATGAAGACCATGTATGCTGATGTAATTTAATCAGACGTGTATGAATGTGAAGAGCAACATTCAGTTATTAAACTGACTGCTCCACGAAAGATTAAGTGAGCAGCTTGAGAATAAAAACAATCTTGAATGCAATCCATGTTCAATTTTAATTATAAACCATGCGGGAAAACCGACTATAAACATGGTTTACTGTCGTCAAGTTGACGGGAACCCCTTTAAGAATCTCAATCGATCAGCCATAAAGCATGACAGGCGTTAGCTCAGTTTATGCAACCAGGTTACAAGTAATGCATAAAACACAAGGGCCGCATGTTTAGTTGCCCATGGGTCAACTCAATTGGTGGTGCATTTCCAAAATAAACTTGTGAGCGCAAGTGTGGGGAATGTTCCTACTGTGAAACTGAACGTTTAACCAAGATAGAATTTTCAACCTGGACCACAAGATGGTGCTATTGATACAAGGAAAGTTTCTTTATTTTTGCAGACACCAAAGTTAAAGTATTAGTCAGTAAAACAGTAACAATTACAAAGCATTAGTAATGAACTTTCAGATATTACAGAAATGGAAACATTGATCAGATCTAAGCATGATTCATTCTGGCATACAACATTCCCAGATGTCATGTACAATGCAGTGACCCAAGCTCCACCATCAACATCCTCCTGGCATTGACGTGGACAAGGACAGTGAGACTTGGTATGCTGTTGGAGCCACATCTTCTACAGGCCACTGGAAAGAAAGATGCAAATGATACATCAGTCCCAGGCCTTTGGTAGTCAGCCAAGTCAAACATTCAACCAAGCTGAAGGATGACAGAGCAACACACTCTAGGGACTTTTGTATGAGAACTGAACGGAGGCACTCAAAACAAAAACGGCCAATACCTCCCATTACAATACAGCAGAAGAAGAATTTTTATGATTGGGCAGTTTGAGATGCATAATTAAAATCCGTCACTTCGGACAGCCAGTTAAAGAACACAGCCATGGAGGGCAGGCTATACTCCCCTCACCAAGGAACAGACACGCAACATTAAAGACTGCGATCTTGAATTAATACAGTACCCCAGATGAGGCTTTCAAATGTCCTTGGATGACAAGGAGTGATTGCATTGCAAGTGTGGAAGCATTTGATGGCAGCGCATCAGCCTTACCTGCTTTTAATCAGTAATTACCATTGGGGATTCTGCCGTTTAATTAAAATCGGACCAAATGCAATTAAAAAAACCACACTTTCATTCCCCCAACAAATTCTCTGTGGAGCTTTTGTTTGGTGCGTGTTAAGAGAATTGGTTGAATAGTCTTGGCACTGCCATCTCAGCCTGATCTTTACCAGGCAATTTCAGAGGTCAAATTAACTTCACAGCTATAAACTTGGAGAAACTCTGCTGACAATGTCTTTTAAATTATATTATCCTATGCTACGGTGGGCTCCGTTATTGAGTTAGCTCAATCTAATGACGATATTGCATAAGATCAGCAGCCCTTTGCATTTTTTTATATCTAAAAATGAACCTCAGTGTAGGCCTACTAAACATGGCTGGAGCCCCCCCCCCCCCCCCCCCCAAACTCACCAGTTAGAGAAGTCCCAGGCCCTCCAGGACCCAACGATCACAGACACATCACTGGAGGGTGCTCCATCTGCAGTCTTCAGGTCATCCTTGGGGTTGTCGTTGTAGTTGCCACAGGCGCCGCAGACCTTGCCGGCCAGCTGGTTACCAACTGTTACGACGACTTCCTGGGAGATGGAGTAGGTGACGCGCACGGAGGAAGTCCTCTCGACGACCACCATCCTGTTAGAAACCTGGACAGTCAAGTGATCGGCCAACGTGCTGGGAAGGGACGTCTTCCTGCCATTCACCTTGGAGGGGGAGAACAACAAATGACACCTCCGCTCTCCAGCCAGTATTCCTTTCACAAGCCAGCCACTTAATCCAGTCTAGTCAATCCCCTCACGTCCTCAGTAGCTACCCCACATCTGCCTCACCCAGACGAGGTGCTCGCTGTTCACTGCGACGGCGACGTCCTTGAAGAACACGTAGACCGCGGCCACGGCGGGAGCTGCTCCTTTGCTGCACACGCGCACGTCCACCACAACGCGGAACCAGACGGCAGGCGCCTGGTCGCACAGGGAGGCTACCTCGAACGCCCCCAGGCCTCCCGTCGCCCCCTCCATGCCATCGAAGGAGGTCAGGTAGGCCGCAGGGCTGACCAGGCAGCGACCCTGCTTGGGATGGCATGCCCTTACCCCGTCCCTTACATCACAGACCTCTCCGCTGGCACAGGACACCTGCTGGCAGTTCACCACCCCAGAGGCCTGACACACACACTTGGAGTTGCAGTCTTTGTTCACGACTGTCTGACCCACCTGGAAATGCACATGATATAAGAGTTAGACATCAGACTCATGAACAAAAAGGTGTCACATCAACGTACATCCTGTAACAATCTCCATGTGAGGAAGTGTCTAGAGTAGTGATTGATTAAAATATGCAAAGCCTGACCTGTAGGTACTGCCCCTCGTGGATGCACCCGCACGTTTCCATGGAAACGCACTTGTCGCCATCAGACACAAAGCCCGCGTCACACAGGCAGCCCTCGAAGCAGGTGTCGGAGCAGGGGAAGGGGGACATCAGACTGGCGCAGCTGGAGGCGCAGGTGTCGGCACACTGCTCAAAGTGGCTGTTAGCTGGGCATGTGGCGGCTGTAGGAGAAAAGTCATCGTGACATTCATCCTCCGCACGTGACTTCACTGGCTCTTGAGAAAAGAGTGGTAAGGAAGGAGAAAGTGAAGGATGAAGTGGGGAAAAAAAAAAAAGGCCAGGACTCACGGCAGAAAGAGGGGCTCCTCCAGGGCTGGATCTGGACCCCGGCATGCTGACAGGCGACGGCGTAGGCCTGGACGCCTTGACACAGGGTCTCCTTGTCTCCCTCCAGGGCACACACGTCATACACACAGTGGGCAAAGTACGGCGCTGGGTCTACCTTGCCGTGGCAAGCCTGGAAGGGCCCACCGGCGGCTGTTATGATCCCGCAGGAGTCTGGCCTGCCGTAGAGGGCGGCTTTGGCTTGGTCACATGCAGGGCACTGCCCGCCGCAGCCTCCACACACGGAGCCAGGGAGGTCCACCACCCAGGCGCTGCCAAAATCGTCCACGTTTCTCGTCTGCTTGCCACCAGGGAGGCGGAAGTCGTCTGCGGGGTTTTTGTCGTAGTTGCCACAGAGGCCACACATCTTGCCCTGATAGGTGGAGGGCACCACGACCTCGACATAGTACGTCGTGTCGTAGAGAACCCGCAGACCAAAGTCGCTCTGGACGATGATGTTGCGGCCCTCCTGGCTCACCGTCACACGGCCCTCACTCAGAGAGAGGGGCAGGTTCATCCACTCGTCATCCACCTGGAGACAAGAGGGCACGGCTCAGACAGACTGAAAGTTGAGATCAAGCTCAATAAAAAAAAGAAAAGGATGTACAGTAAGGTACTACTTACAATAACTCTCCATTTCACCCCTTGTTCAATGCTGACAATGTGGCCGTAGACCTCCACAGCTACGGTCTTTGTCACCGCCACTCTCCCGTTGCCATACTTCTCATTCCCCTGGGTGACTGCGAAGGAGCTCAGCTGGCCTTTGGCATCGTCACACACTTTAGCCAGCGTGTACACACAGATGCCCTGGAAGTCAAATCTACGCCCATCAAACGTTATGTAGTGGGGGTCCCCTGACGCCACGCACTTTGCCTCGCTCTCCGGGTAGCAGGCCTGCACCCCCTTCGCCACCTTACAGACCTCCCCTGGTCGACACTTGGCCTTCTGGCAGGTCACGGCGCCATTCTCTCCACAGCTGCACTGCTCCAGACACTTGTCCTCCGAGTAGAAGACGTCACCCATCCTGTAGTAGCGCCCTCCGGAGGAGCAGCCGCACTTGGCCACGGGCACGCATGCCTCGCCGCTCAGGAGGTAGCCCTCGTCACACTGGCAGCCCTCAGCGCAGGGCCGCTTGCAGCTAGAAAGGGAGGAGAGGCTGGCGCAGGTGGCAGGACAAGCAGGGGCACAGAGGCTGTACTGGCTGTTCGCCGGACAGACCAATGCTGTGCGATGGATGAGGAAAGGGGAAGAGGGGGAAGAGGGGAGTGAGACGAGGAGCGATGGAGATTTTATTCAAGATATGACGAGTCAAAAACGTGTGACACTTGTTAGGTTTGGCTCCGTTAGCCTGTGACGGTGCATGCGTTGTTGGGACCACTAGAGGGCGAGGTATAGAAACAAAGCCAGACTCACGACAGAAGTTGGGGGTCCTCCAGGTGCCCACACTGGCCCCCTGACCCTGGCAGGCGGACACATAGGCTGCTACAGCGTCACACACAGCCCCGCGGTAACCATGGTAATGGCAGGTGTCGAAAACGCAGTCCTCCAAGAAGCCCGTGGGGTCGACTCGGCCGTGGCAGTCTTTGAAAGGCCCCTGCTTGTTGGTGATGATGCCACAGTAGGCCTGGCCCTTGAAGGTCTCCTTCTGGGAGTCTGAGCACCCCTGGCACCCTGCCTGGCATCCACTGGTACAGCCTGGCACCAGCCCCACGCGCCAGCTCTCCCCCAGTTTGGAAGGGTCTGAGGCAATCTGGCCATCACGCATGCCCAGGTCATCCTGGGGCTGGGTGTTGTAGTTGCCACACAGGCCACAGACAGCACCCTGGTAGGTGCTGGGCACAGTGACCTTCACCACACTGCGCCAGTCGAAGGTCAGAGAGATGCCGGCGGATGTCTCTACCACAGCGGCTGCGCCACTACGGAACACGCGGAGCTGACCGTTAAAGTCCAGAGGCAGAGACGACAGCTGTCCATTGAGCTGGAGAGACGTATAGGAAGCGAGGAGAAGGAAAGGGGCAGAGTGATGATAATGAGAATAATTTATAGGAGATTATAGATTTACTGTAATAATTCCCCAGTGCTTTTTAATCCAAACTAATACCCAGTTAAAGCTTAGTTTAATCAAGTCTGCATGGATCACAAATGCTAATAGATAATTAAATACAGCGCCGTGAAAGGAAGAATTAACACAGAACATTATGACCCAAACAGCCGAATCGTCCTCAACCACTAATGCTGTTCCTGTACCCCTCTTCATACAAGGGCTGCGCTTGTTTGGATTTCTGCCACTACTGCCATGTTCAGAACTCACCAGGATCATAGAGGGGTAGTCCTTGCTGATGGTGACGGAAACCCCGTACATCGACAGGACGACGGTCTTGGTGAAGGACACGGTCATGCTCCCTCGGTGATCGTTTTGCACGGTCACCTTAAAGGGGACGAGCTCGGCCTTCTCGACGCACAGCGCCACCAGCTGGTACACGCACGTCCCCTGGAAGTCGAAGCGGCGGCCGTCGAACGTCCGGTAGTGGGGATCGCCCGCTGCCACACACGTCGCCGAACCGACGGGGCTGCAGGCGCGCTTGCCGCCCACCAGGCTGCACTGCTCGTTGGCGGAGCAGGAGGCGACGCGGCAAACGACCATGCCCAGGGTGGCGTCGCACTCGCACAGGCGCCCGCACACCTCGTCGGCCCAGAAGCGCTCGCCGGCCTGGTAGTAGCGGCCCTGGTAGGAGCAGCCGCACGTCTTGGCCGGCACGCAGACGCCAGCGCTGAGCACGTAACCCTTGTCGCACGCACAGGCCTCGACGCAGGTGTCAGGACAGGTCGGCCTCTGCTCAGGGAAGGGGCAGGATGGCTGGCACGGGCTGGCGCAGATGTCGTAGTGGCTGTTGGACTGGCAGTTCATCGCTGAGGAAAACATACGACCAATGTAGAATTTGAAACATTTGGGCCCTATTCGTGGGGCTAAACCCTCTAG
Source organism: Osmerus mordax (assembly GCF_038355195.1). NCBI lineage: Eukaryota > Metazoa > Chordata > Actinopteri > Osmeriformes > Osmeridae > Osmerus > Osmerus mordax. Next base: position 17,644,481 of record NC_090055.1, read on the forward strand.
GTCACAGCAGAAGGTTTACTTACGACAGCCAAACTGGGTCCTCCAGTCCTTCACCACGATGCCCACCTGACGACACTGCTCTGTGAAGGAGGCCAGAGCCTGGCACAGCATCTTCTTGTCTCCCTTTGTCACACACAGGTCGTACACACAGCTGTCCATGAAGGTCTGAGGGTCCACCTTGCTGTGGCACACCTGGAACACACTCTTGGCCTTGGCGGTGAGGATCCCACAGGAGGCTTCTGACTGGTACAGCTTACGGGCGCTTTCCTCACACTCTGGGCAATTCCCCTTGCACGCGTCTGCACAGGGAGTGTCCTCTTGGTCGGCCGACTTCCATCCTTTGGCCCAGTCTACCACTGAGGGCATGGTCTTGCCCGTCGCGTTCTGCAGCTCATCGGCAACGTTGCCGTTGAAGTTGCCGCACAGGCCGCAGACACTGGCAAAGTAGCTGCTGGGCAACGCCACTACGACTTTCCAGTTCCAGTCGTAGGAGACGCGGAGGCCGAAGTCAGTCTGTATGACAGCAGTGCCACCAGACTGGGACACGGTGACCTGGCCTAGGTCGAGTGGCAAGTTCAACACCTGTCCATCAACCTGAGGGACAGAGGTAGTCTAGTTTGAATTACATATACAGAATATGTCAATATACAGTAGGGTACTCCAAGGTTACAGCCTTACCATGACTCGGCCTATCTGGTTCTTCAGTATGGCGATCGTGAATCCATAGACGGCCACCTTGACCTCTCGAACGAACGAGACGGCGGTGTTGCCGCGGTTGTCGTTGCTCTCGGTGATGTTGAAGGGCGTGAGGCCGGCCAGGTCGCCACAGGTCTCAGAGATGATGTACCTACAGGTGCCCTGGAAGTTATAGTTGAAGCCGTCGAAGGTGTGGTAGTGGGGGTCCCCCCAAGCCCAGCAGATGCCGGTGTACTGGGGAACGCACGCGGTCTCACCCTTCTCCACTCGACACGTCTCCTTCGCACGACACCCAGCATCCTTACAGGGATCTACAGAGGGTCAAGACTTAGTGTTCCACAGCATCTCCGTTTACAATTAAATACGCGACACTGTGCCAAGTTCTGATTCGTGAAAAGCTTCAAGATGGGAAATGTAATAACTGCCATAGCTCTTGAAAGTGTGCGCGCACGCAAGAGTAAAAGAGCCTTGCCTGTGTTGTAGCAGGACTTGACGTCTTTTTTGATCAGACACTTGGTGTTTGCGGGGCAGGAGTGGGCCACGCAGACAAGCCCCTTCAGAGGGTCACAGGAGCACTTCTGACTGCAGTCTCCCAAGTACGCCACCTCACCAGCCTGGTCACATACCGGACGTTTGTTACATTAAGGACACATTGTTATGCTGCAGCCACACAAACCTCTCACTCTTATAACTTTAAGACCCATGCTACTGTAACCTTACGACACCCCAGAATAACCCATCTCTACCAGGTATGTCCGTCCGTTGTCATAGCAGCCACACCGATCCTGCTGGACGCAGGTCTGGCCGTTGAAGAGGAAGCCAGCGTCACATTCGCAGCCCTCAGAACACTTGGAGCACTTCACGACGTCAGTCAGACTAGGACAGGCTGAAGAGCAGGCATCAGCACACGCCTCATAATGACTGTTAACTGGACACTTCATGGCTGCAAGAGGAACAGACAGAAGAATCAAAAGAAATTAATGCTGAAGCGTAGGACGCCGACACCATGCTGTCAATCATGGTTGTGGTTTCCCCAGCTAGAAGGCATAACAGGACCATCACTCACGACAGAAGGAGGAAGTCCTCCAGTCGAGGTCCACCCCTGCCATGTGACAGTTGAAGGCGTAGGCCGCCACACTGTCACACAGCACCTTCTCGTCGCCCTCGGAGACGCACAAATCATACACGCAGTCGTTGAAGTAAGACACTGGGTCCAGTTTACTGTGGCAGGCTGCGAAGGGGCCCTTGGGAGCCGTCATGACCCCACAGTGGCTGGGCTTTTCAAACACGGCCCTCTTCGGGGGGTCACAAACCGGACACGCGGTGCCAGAACAGCCGTTGTCGCACACCACGCCCTTTATGGCCACCTTCCAGGAAGCCCCGAATGCATTGACATCCTTCGTCACCCGATTGTTGGACATGGTGAAGTCATCAGCGCGGTTTCCGTTAAAGCTGCCACAGAGGCCGCAAGTCTTGTCGCGGTAGTTGCCAGGCACGGTGACTGTGACGTGGTAGACGAGGTCATAGGTCACAAGCAGGCCAAAGTCTGTGGATATGGTGTAGTGGAAGCCCTGCTTGTACACCTGCACGGCTCCATTGTTCAGACTCAGGGGCAGGTTGTTGAACACGCCATCCACCTGAGAAAACATTTGAAACAATGATTTGCAAATATCACACTTCCATTCAATTCCCTTTAATCCTGAAGGATTCCTTTTTCATAATTCTACTTCAGTTAGTGATGCGCATCGCCTCACCAGGACTCCAAACATGTTGTTTCTGAAGATGAGGGTGAAGCCGTAGACCTCCAGCGCCACCAGTTTGGTGACGGCAACCTTGCGGTTGTTCCAAGACTCGTTTTCCACCTGCACAGCAAAAGGCACCAGCTGGGTGCCATCCAGCCCGCAGGCCTTGGCCAGGGTATAGGTGCAGGTGCCCTGGAAGTCGAAAGCCAGGCCATCGAAGGACAAGTAGTGGGGGTCGCCAGACGCTTGGCACACAGCCTTACCCACTGGATTGCATTTCTGGACTCCGTCCACCACCTCACACTTCTCATTCGGACCACAGGAGAACTTCTTACACGCCACCTGGGGATGATATTTGCTCAAATCACTGAATGCAACGTCCAATTGGTTTTCCTGTTGGAGATGCCTTGAGATTCATTATTGATGGTCAAGAGGCGGTCTTTGTATACCGTACCTGTCCATCCTGTGCGCAGCTGCACTCCTCGTCACACTTTCCATTAGGGTAGAACACCTGCCCCACCTGGTAGTAGCGACCGCCTTGGAGACAGCCACACTGGGAGAAAGGTACACAGCTGTCCCCGCTGAGGATGTGGCCTTCGTCGCAGGAGCAGCCCTCCTTGCACTGGGCCTGGCAGCCCTGCGGTGACGACAGGCCGCTGCAGGTGGCAGGGCAGTTGGACGCACACACGTCGTAGTGGCTGTTGGCCGAGCAACGCACCTCTGGGAGACGGGAGCAATTATCGATGAGATCTCATCTGTTAAAAGAAATATAATTTGGATAAAGAGGAAAAAGGTTGTTTCAATGAACAGCTCTCACCACAGAGCTGGCTCGACCTCCAGTTGTAGACCTTGGCTCCTGTGGCCTGGCAGGCTGAGGTGTAGGCAGTGAGGGCCTGGCACAGCACGTCCTTCCTGCCCTTGTACAGACACACGTCATAAACACAGTCTTCAAAGTAGCCCGCTGGATCCACCTGGCTGTGGCAGTCCCTGAATGGGCCCTTGGGGTCTCTCAGGAGCCCACAGAAGTCGCCCGTTTCGTACGCCCTCTTCTGGGTCACGTCACACTCGGGACAGGTGCCCTTACAGCCATGGAGGCAACCAGGGATCTCTTCCACAATCCAGCTGCCGCCAAACTCCAGAGCGTTCACCAGAGCTTTTCCGTTCTTGGGTACGAGGTCGTCCTGGGGCTTGCCGTTGTAATTGCCGCACAGGCCACAGACAGCGCCCTGGTAGGTACTGGGAAGGGTGACGAAGGCGTTGCTGTTCCAGTCGAAGGAGACCTTGAGGCCAAAGTCTGTGGTGACCACAGCGTACCAGCCGCTCTTGTAGACCGATATCTGGCCTTCACTCAGGGACACTGGCAGGTTCAGCAACTCTCCATTTACCTGGGATAAATGGTTCAGACAGGAATTGGTCATTTTTCTTCAATTGTTTACTGGGAATGATCCAGTACATTGCTGTATTTAGATTCCTGTATCCCATGACTAAAAGCCAATTTAGCTTACCATGACTTGGCCCTTGTACTCCTTACTGATGGAGATGGTCTGAGAGTAGACCTTGACCTCTACCAGCTTGGTGTAAGACACCACCCTGCTACCCCGGAAGTCATTCTGCACCAACACTTGGAAGGGCACCAGACCAGGGTCACTGGAGCAGAGCCCAGCCAGCTGGTACACACACGTGCCCTGGAAGTTGAAGCGCTGCTGGTCAAAGGTCAGGTAGTGGGGATCGCCTTTGGCCTGGCAGGTGCTGTAGGAGACAGGGTAGCAGTCTCGAATGCCATCCACCACCTGGCACTGCTGTCCTGCCCGACAACCTGTGTCCTGGCACTCCACGCGCCCGCTCTCTGGCACACAGCGGCAGCGTCTTTTGCAGGTCTGGTCATCCCAGAAGGACTCGCCGGCAGGGACATTGCGACCAAGGTAGGAGCAACCACATTTGGCAGTGGGCACACACTGCCCTCCACTCAGGACAAAGCCAGTGTTACAGGTGCAAGCCTCCACACATGGACCCTTACATTTCGTGGGGGCAGTGGGGTCGGCACAGGTGGCAGGACAGGGGCTCCCACACAGTTCATAGTGGCTGTTGGCTGAGCACTGGGAAGCTATAGGGACAGGATGAGACAAGGCAGTCAGTACAGGCAACAGTCGATGAACAACTCCCAGTTTCATGAATGAAAGGTTACTCACGACAACGGGCGAGGGCTCTCCAGTCTTGGACCTGGATGCCAGCCTTCTGGCAGGCGTCGGTGTAGGTCTCGAGAGCCCGACAGAGGAAGGTCCTGAGGCCTCCTCCCATGCACAAGTCAAATTTGCAGTTGTCAAGGTAGGCTTGTGGGGGGACGACAGAATGGCAGCTACTAAATGGGCCTTTGGCCACTAGGCCGATCAGACCGCAGTACAGCTCGCCCTCAAATAGCTTCATCTGGCTGCTCTCACAGCGATCACAGCCACCCACACACTCGTCTGCGCACAGGGCATCCTTCACCAGGCCTGGAACCTTCCAGCTGCTCCCGAACGCCAGCACCCCACCCGCCTGCGTGCCCAAAGGTGTGGAGTAGTCATCGTTGGGGTTCTCGTTGAAGTTGCCGCACAGGCCGCAGGTCTTGCCAGCGTAGCTGGCGGGCAGGGAGACCACGAGATGATGTTCCCAGTCATACTTCACGGTCAGGCCAAAGTCGGTCTGAATGACCGCAAAGCGACCCATCTGGGACAGGACCACCTTTCCCTCATTCAGAACCACAGGCAGATTCCACAGGCCATAGTCAATCTGATCACAGAATTGTAGACATAAAAAGGGCACAGCATTAATGCAATTAGCACAATGTTCATCATATTACAAATCCGGGTTGGGAGACTTAAAACTAAATCTTTAGGCTTTGTTTAAATAGAAACCGTAATGGCATGGCCTCAGCGTGGATAACCGAGGAGCCGTCTTACCCTGACACGGCCAGTCTCAGTCCGCATCACTGTGATGGTGAGGCCGTAGACCTTCACCGTAACCACGCCCACATACGACACCCTGAGACTGCCCCGGTTCTCATTCTGGGATAGGACCTCGAAGCCTGGCAGCACGTCTTTCACCACACATTTCTTGGCAAAGACGTATGTGCACGTGCCCATGAAGTTATAGAATCGCCCGTCAAAGGTGCGGTAGTGGGGATCGCCCATGGCCCAACAGGTGCCGGCCTCGGCTGGCTTCTTGCAGCAGGTGGGTATCTCCTGCTTCATCTCGCACACCTCATCTGCCTTGCAGGTCATATCGCTGCAGGTCATTGGGAAATGACCTGGAAAAAAAATAGATCATACAATGTGTAGCACCACCCGTTTAGTACAGTACATTTGTTGAAAAGACAATGGTCCAAGTTATCTATCAACAAGTCTACTGTGATGGACATGCTCCATCCTCTATAGAAACACTTCTGATGCAGCAATCTTTACGTCATTTACCTGCCTGGCCGCAGAGGGCAGGAGAACCATAGCCATTCATGTAACTGACCCCCACGCTGTAGAGGGCAAACGGACTGCCAAGGGTCAAATTGTGTCTGTTGTCAGGGTACCCCTGAGGGTAGGCCATCTCTGCCCAGGAGAACTCACTAGCTGAGATGCTCGTCCACTGGACAGTGTCGGGCAGGGGTTTGCCGTCAAAGCGCAGAGTGGCAAGCTCATTGGTCTTCACCACCAGCAGGGCCTTGTTCTGAAAGCCATCCTGGCCTTCCAGGAAGTAGGAGGAGCAGAAGCGCTGGGAGGGCAACACGGTCATCAGGAAGGGGTCGTATATTTGGCCCTTGTCCAGCATGACCCCGTTGAAGAGCAGCAGCACCTGAACGCCATGGTCGGCCTGGATGGTCATGGAGTCTGGCTGCTGGATGTCAAACTCTTTAGCCTTCCCCTGGTCCAGTGAGACGACGTCAACCTTGCTCCCCTTTCGCACCGTGACGCGGGTGGCCTGGGAGGCCTGGATGATGACTGTGCTCTGGCCTTTCTGGAAGCTGAGGGGAGGCACGATGAAGCTGGATCCCCAGCTGGAGACGGGCAGCAGCTGCTCAAAGACGTGGTTGCACTTGGAAAACTTCCAGGTGCAGGTGTGGCCCGTGAAAACAGCCACAGGGAGCTGGGAGGACACTCTGGTGCCCGTCAGCTCAGAGATTGACTGGATCTGGATGCTCTGGTAGGGCAGGAGGTCAACAACCAGCTGGCTCCCTGCGATGTACAGCCGTTTTTGGTAAAACAGTACGTCACTGGGCACCACCGCCACACGGTTCTTCTCCTTGCCGTTGCTTATGGAGAACTCCTTGAAGGTGCCCAAGGGCGTGGCGGACGGGGTGAAAATGTAGTAGTCTGTGCCCCATTCTCTCACGGGATAGATCACGCTGGTGTCGGCCGTGTAGAGCTTGTAGTTGAAGGCAGACACCGTTACGTCTGCGGAGGACTCAATCTGGACCGTCTTGGAGGACAGCTCGGTTCCGCCCATCTCCACCCCGTCAGGGAGGGTAACGGTGACCGCCTGTCCGGCCCCCAGCGTCTGCTGTTTCACAAAGTTCAAACTGGACACCTTCACTGTCACGCGGGTGTCGGCCTGCAGGGCATAGATCTGTAGCTGGAAACGAGCGCCAACGTAGCTGGTCTTGTAGTTCTCCATGAAGGACATGGCAAACTCCCTCCCGGCCCATCCAGCATGGCACACATCTAAGAGACAGAGCACAAGACAAACTGATCCAAGGGAAGATCAAAACCACTGGCTGACGTGACAAATTATTTTTGCCTACGTGTTGAGAATCCATGAGGGGATTAAAAGTGCAGTACTAAGACATAAGGGTTTGCAAGACAGGCCTGTTATACGATGGAACAAAGTCCTTGTATGAAAGCGAGGAGTACTTGAGGATAATTTGACAGGATAGTTAGTTCACACCTCATTTAGATTTTTACATAATGGAAGGAATAGTTTTGTTCCCTGTATAAGTGAGTGCGCTTTGAAAAGAGGAACTTAAAATTGCCAATCAAAAACATTCAGGTCACTTGGAGTTTAAAAGAATCTGTAAATTTCATAAATACAGTTACGTCCATAAGTATTTGGACATTGACACAATTTTCATCATTTTGGCTCTGTATACCACCACAATGTATTTGAAATGAAACAATCAAGATGTGCTTTAAGTGCAGACTTTCAGCTTTAATTTCAGGGTATTTACATCCAAATCAGGTGAACGGTGTAGGAATTACAATACGAATGGGAAGAGAAGAGTATGGAGAAGGGAAGGAACTGCTCATGATCCAAAGCATACCACCTCATCAGTGAAGCATGATGGAGGTAGTGTTATGGCGTGGGCATGTATGGCTGCCAATGGAACTGGTTCCCTTGTATTTATCGATGATGTGACTGCTGACAAAAGCAGTAGGATGAATTCTGAAGTGTTTTGGGCAATATTATCTGCTCAGATTCAGCCAAATGCTTCAGAACTCAGAGGATGGCGCTTCACAGTGCAGATGGACAATGACCCGAAGCATACTGCAAAAGCAACCAAAGAGTTTAAGGCAAAGAAGTGGAATGTTCTGCCATGGCCAAGTCAATCACCTGACCCAAATCCAATTGAGCATGCATTTCACTTGCTAAAGACAAAACTGAAGGGAAAATGCCCCAAGATCAAGCAGGAACTGAAGACAGTTGCAGTAGAGGCCTGGCAGAGCATCACCAGGGATGAAACCCAGCGTCTGGTGATGTCTATGGGTTCCAGACTTCAGGCTGTCATTGACTGCAAAGGATTTGCAACCAAGTATTAAAAGTGACAATTAGATGTATGATTGTTAGTTTGTCCAATTATCTGGGGGCCACATATAAAATGTGTTGTAATTCCTACACCGTTCACCTGATTTGTATGTAAATACCCTGAAATTAAAGCTGAAAGTCTGCACTTAAAGCACATCTTGATTGTTTCATTTCAAATCCATTGTGGTGGTATACAGAGCCAAAATGATGAAAATTGTGTCAATGTCCAAATACTTATGGACCTAACTCTACCTATTCAGTGATTCTGCAGAATGGATTGAGACCATCTGTGTCACTCAAATGCTGACTAACTTGAGTTTTAAATTATACTGCAGTTCACACTGCTATAGACCAGTTTCAAACTCAATAGCTGCTCGAAAATAAATGCCACTGAAAACAAACGCAGGTCTCAATTTAGACCATCCTTTGTTCGACTCAATTTTTACCCTGTTGAAATTCTAGTCCGCTCACCTTGGCAGTGGGACCGGCCAGGCAGGAGCTGTACCCACTGACAGGGTTGACAACATGATAAATGGCTTTAAATTGAGCGATTACTTGGCTGTACGCGTCGTGCTGAGGATTCTTGAGCATGCTTGGGGAAAGCCACAGCAATTGACAAAGAGGGATGAACGTGGATGCATCAGAGTCAATATTAGCACATAATGGACAGAAAGCGGTTGGAGATGGATGGCAATACTCTTTTTTACGTTTTTTTTTATATTTTAGTTTTAATGCGGTATTGAGATCTTATGTTGAATACAGAGGGAACATATGCAATATTTATTACAAGACTAATGGAAATCTGTCTGTATACAGTATAACTGAAATTGGAAGTGGCTGATTGGAAATTAAATATGAAATGCTTTCAAACGTTGTAATTAGATTGGAATCACTGAATGGAAAACCAGAAAGATTGAAAAAAACTTACCAGAGACTAGTAGAGCAGCAAAACACAGCAATAACTGGGTCCCCATGGCTGCAAACACAGTATTTATTTTACTCAGGATACCCACAAGTTTCATAATTACACTTCAGAAAATACATCTACAATATTTAGTGTACTATAACAGAACTTTGACAAGTCACTGAAACAAGCCTACCTGGAGAGGAACTTAAGCTAACGGAACGCATTTACTGCTTAAATAGTGTCATGTTCAAGTTAACAACCAATAAGAGCCCATTAAAGTCCCTGAGTGGGTGTTTAGCACAGTAAACAGACGCTCTCCAACACAAGGGAGTCAGAATCTGACTACACCCGAGTCTGTTGACACAAGATGGAAAACCACACTAAAAATGATGATAAAAATGAATTCAGTAGGATACATTCTACTACAACTGAGTGATGTCCATGTTGATAATTAACACATTTGCATGGAATTTCCCCCAATTGAGACTTGCATTCCCTTATTCATAGAGCATCATTGAACATTTAAATTGAGTGCAATGAAAAACAAATTCAGAATTAAATTGAATGGTTTTTCTATACATTTTGCAATTGGTTTAATCCTCCGGTCTGCAAAATATTAGGTGCAATCACAACACTATTGACTGGGCAAGGCAGGCGAGATAAGACCTCAACCGCAACATTTTTCTTCATTATAACCCTTTACAAAGACTGAGCCAGGATACCAGAGAAAGAGGAATTGTTCAAGCAGGTGAACTCCATGACTCATAACATTCCAAGGAACAGCAACCCCACTGAAACTTACTTTGTATCGCTTGTATAATGTATATCAAATATACATATACAAATCCTGTCAAAGCATCCTCTCCCTCTCTGCTTTTTCCCTGACTGGCGTCCTCCTGGATTATTATTGCAGTTGCAAGGTGGCAGGCAGGCGGAACATCCTTGATTGCTGATGGAACACACCTGTGACCCCTCTATGTTGGGCCTATAGCGGGGGGACTGTCTGAAAACACTGTTTTCCCCCGTTAATCCCCCCAAAACATTTCTTTTCTGTGATTACCTTTGGTTAATTAAATGTTGGCATTGTTATACCCATGAGAAGTCTCTTTTTTCACTTACCACAACTAATTCCTATCCCTACACTAATTACACAAAATGCTCATAAAAGGAGTTGACAATGGCTAATCACTGTGAAAAGAGTGTAAACGGTACAAGGAAAGAACCGTTTTTAATGGCACCTCTACTTCAACTGCCTTCAACTGAGTCAAAGCATTGCTTGATTACCGTTTGAGTCAACTGTATGACCCACTGTCTGAACCAGTTAAAGGGTTTATTTGGGGGAAAAACAACGTTAAGTACCAAGATTATGACATTTTGAACTGTATCAACAGGTTGAAACATCTGCTCTTCACAGGTATTTCAATTTCGTCCTACTGACTGATAATGATAAGTGAAATTGATGTTTGATTTGGGCCCCAACCTTGTGACAACCAACTTATGGTGTTGGTGTAAAGGCTCTGTTGTTCTGGGTGGCACAGAGAGAGCTATTGGACCAATAATAATTGTTTGATAAAGAACGTCCAAGATGCCAACATGATTGAGGATTCAAATATTAATGCAGGACATCATTTGGCCTCATTAGGAGTTCACATTGGATCTGAAACCAGGCCAACAGGACTATTTCTAGGTAAGGCCCAGTCAGAATACAACTGTGTATATATGAGTGCTTCTCAATGGCTCAACACTTTGGAAACAGGGTGTGCCTTTTCTTTGCGTTGCCGTAATGTAAACTAGGTTAGCCGGACATGATTGTTTAATCAAGTGGAGCAGGGGTTGATCATTGTGTTGAACTGCGAAGGGATTAGGATACGTCTATTGTCAATATATAATGAGATTACGGAAGGGGGAGCGCAATGCATTGGCAGTGTGAATGAGCACACATAGAGGAAAGTTGTTTGTCTTTTTTACTTAATGAAGGCATGAAACATGGACTTTTCTAATCTAATCCACAACTGGAAAGATGACAGAATTAGACTACAGGTAGACAATGCCTCCCATGCTCATGGTCCTCAACCTGTGCCAGACATGTGCACATCCAGGGAAGTCACTGAAGAGCCTCGGGCCCAACTGTCTCGTCCGAGGGTAAAGGACTGTGGTCGTCACAGAGAACGCATAGCTTGCTTGCGTGTCAGATTGGAAGTTTGACTGTCACCACAGAACACCAGCTTCAACCCACAGCACAAACTCCTCCGGAGGGGTTCTTCTGGAGGACAGCAGTGACCTCTGATCTCACTGGGCACTCTGATTTCCAGATCCTCTCTTCCTTTAGTACAGCTCCAGGTGAGGGCCCTCCGGAGTGCCCTCCTGGATGCCCTGGCGGGAGGATATGCACTTCACTTCCTGGAGGAGGGGCTCTCCCAGAGACCTTGGTGGGAGGTCACACATGGACACCAGGAGGGCCCAGGGTCCACATGGGTTGGTGGAGCCTACTACTGTAATACTGTATGCCCACCATCTTGTTTTTTTTACCATTTGGACTGTTTTCAAAGTCATTCCTAAGAAGAAGTCTGTTGGAGTCTGTATTTTGTCAAAAGACTGTGACCATTTAATGTCAGTAAGACTGACTCAAGTTTAGAAGGTTCCAACATACTGGTTTGTGTTTGTGTCCATAGACTGTATGTATAACCAATCATAGAACATTATGTCTTGTTTATGCCCCAGAAGAGGTAATCATTTTGAGGTCAATTTTGTGCCACAGGAAAACAATGCCAATACGCTATTTTGCAGGAGTTTTGAAACATCTGATTTCTTATTTATAGAGAAGCAATGAGGGAAAAAGGGTAATGATTTCCAATAAGCATTCTTAATGCTTAGATTAAATGGCGTTTAGAGGCGTTCTCAATGGCAGACATGGATAACTGAGCTGTGAAGCAGTCATTCAGTATCCAACAGTGAACATTTGCATTCCCCCTCACACATCCTAACCCAAATACCTGGATACAGCCAGTTACAGGCGTTGACATCCAGCCTGAGATGATTGATGAGTTGGTAGAAAACACAACTTGGGTCAATAAAATGGTGTTAAAACACCTTGTGAAAACAATGTGTCAAGTGACACTGGCTAGTCAACATTAAAGATCCTGTAAAGTGGACCTGGAAACGAGTTTTAAGTTCGCCACACCACAGAATAATGTGTTATTAACTACCCATCCAAATTCGAATGAAAAAATAACACCGACAAGTATGTTAAATTAGGCTTTGAAATTGTGAAAAAATCAGCAGTCTTCTCTGCTTGAGACTGGGGGTGGCGTGTCGCCTGAAGGAGCTGAAGCTACGCCCCTCGCTGCCTAGTGCCTACCTCCGTCCCAGATAATAGACGCTATGTCAAGCCGAACAAAACCATATAGAATTAGAATTTATTTGTTCAATGAGTGAAACATACAAATGCATATAAATGAAATGTTCCCCTGAGCTGTAACAGTAAACATGGACACCAGAGACAGCAGACAGTGAGCTCTCCAACTAGGCTACTTCTAACACATTAGCTACCATTTCACCAAAATACCATCATTCTACACCGAGTAGCCTAATATCAATTTAGCGGTTTGCACTAACTCATAGCAGAGATACCTCTGGAAAAGTTATCTTGTATACTTATAACAAGCACACAGAATAGAGTGATGAACTGCTGGCAGCGGTGGATGGTCCAGGTGCGACCGGAGGAGGAACGGCCGGGAGGGCGATGCTCGGTACGGCTCCGCACTGCAAGAGAAGCCGTGTGTCCGCGAACCCCGTCTGTCTCTGGTCCATGTTAAAACTATCCGCTGTGAAATGGTCACTGCATTTAGTCATTTAGCAGACTCTCTTATCAGAATCAGAATTCGGTTTATTCGCCATGTATGTTTTACAAACACGGAATTTACTGTGGCAGGGAGGTGCAAAACACTAAACATATACAGATCTTAAATTAAGTAAAAGTACAAAAGTTTAACTATTTCTAAGAACTAAACAATCTAAGAATACAACAGTTTAAATATAAAATAAAATATATATAAAAATAAGAATAATGAGCAGCGTGAATGGTCAACATAGTGCAGTCGGATACTGAGATAAAGTGGCTAATGCATACTGAATTGCCATTAGATGGACTTATAGTTAAATAAGTGAATGAATGTCAATGGGAGTCCTTGGCCTTGTTGAAGAGGCCAGTAGAAGATGGAAATAAACTGTTCTTATGGCGTGAGGTTTTGGTCCTGATGGACCGCAGCCTTCTGCCAGAGGGGAGTAGCTGGAACAGGGAGTGACCAGGGTGGGAGGGGTCGGCCACAATCTTCCTCGCACGCCTCAGGGTCCTCGAGGTGTGCAGGTCCTCGAGGGTAGGCAGATTGCAGCCGATCACCTGCTCAGCAGTGCGGATGATACGCTGCAGTCTGCTCTTGTCCTTGGCAGTGGCAGCAGCGTACCAGACGGTGATGGAAGAGGTGAGGATGGACTCAATGATGGCTGTGTAGAAGTGCACCATCATTGTCTTTGGCAGGTTGAATTTCTTCAGCTGCCGTAGGAAGTACATCCTCTGTTGTGCTTTTTTGGTGAGGGAGCTAATGTTCAGTTCCCACTTGAGGTCCTGGGAGAGGATGGTGCCCAGGAAGCGGAAGGACTCCACAGTGTTGACTGGGGAGTCGCACAGGGTGATGGGGGTGAGTGGGGCTGTATTCTTCCTGAAGTCCACAACCATCTCCACTGTCTTAAAAGCATTGAGCTCCAAGTTGTTCTGGCTACACCAGGTCACCAGGTTGTCAGCTTCCCACCTATAGTCAGACTCATCCCCGTCAGAGATGAGCCCAATGAGGGTGGTGTCGTCCGCAAACTTCAGAAGTTTGACAGACGGATGACTGGAGGTGCAGCTGTTGGTGAACAGGGAGAAGAGCAGAGGGGAAAGGACGCAGCCCTGAGGAGATCCGGTGCTGATGGACCGGGAGTCAGAGACTTGTGTTCCCAGCTTAACACACTGCTTCCTGTCAGACAGGAAGTCTGTGATCCACCTGCAGGTGGAGTCGGGCACGTTCAGCTGGGAGAGCTTGTCCTGAAGCAGGGCAGGGATGATGGTGTTGAAGGCAGAGCTGAAGTCCACAAACAGGATCCTGGCATAGGATGCTGGGGAGTCCAGGTGCTGTAGGGTGAAGTGGAGGGCCATGTTAACGGCGTCATCCACAGATCTGTTGGCTCTGTAGGCAAACTGCAGTGGGTCCAGGAAAGGGTCTGTGATGGCTTTGAGGTGTGCCAGCACAAGGCGCTCAAAAGACTTCATTACCACAGAGGTCAGGGTGACGGGTCTGTAGTCATTGAGTCCTGTTGGCCTTAGCTTTTTGGGCACAGGGATGATGGTGGAGGACTTGAGACAGGCTGGCACATGGCATGTCTCCAGGGAGGTGTTAAAGATGTAGGTGAACACCGGAGACAGCTGGTCAGCGCAGTGCTTGAGGGTGGCAGGAGAGACAGAGTCCGGCCCAGCTGCTTTGCGGGGATTCTGCCTCTTGAAAAGTCTGTTAACTTCACCCTCCTGAATGGAGAGAGTTGTCACTGTAGAGGGGGTGAGGGAGGATGCCCTGTGGGTGGGAAGGGGTAGATCAGGACAGTCCAATTGTCTTTCAAATCTACAGTAGAACTCATTCAGGTCATTGGCCAGGCGGGAGTCTTTAGTGGAGTGGGGGGCTCTGGGCTTGTAGTTGGTGATCTGCCTGAGCCCTCTCCAGACAGAAGCAGAGTCGTTAGCAGAGAACTGACGCTTCAGTCTCTCTGAGTACAGTCGTTTAGCCTCTCTCACCGCCTTGCTAAACCTATTCTTCGACTCCTTGAATCCGTCTCTATCGCCACTCCGAAATGCTTCCTCCTTCTCTGACCTCAACCTTCTGAGCTCTGCTGAGAACCAGGGCTTGTCGTTGTTGAAGTTCACCCTGGTGCGTGTTGGAATACAGCAGTCCTCACAGAAGCTGATGTATGATGTCACAGCCTCTGTGAGTTCATCCAGACTATTGGTAGCAGTCATGAACATATCCCAGTCAGTACAGTCCAAGCATGCCCGCAGATCCTCCATAGCCTCACTGGTCCACTGTTTTGATGTCCTCACAACAGGTTTACAGAGCTTTAATTTCTGCCTGTATGCAGGAATCAGATGGACCATGGTATGGTCAGAGTGACCCAGTGCTGCACGAAGGACGGCATGGTAGGCTCTACTGACTGTAGTGTAGCAGTGATCCAGAGTGTTCTCTTCTCTGGTTGGGAATTTGATGAATTGTCTGTATTTAGGGAGTTCGTGGCTGAGATTACCTTTGTTAAAGTCGCCGAGTACGATAACAAGGGAATCCGGGAAACTGTTCTTCGGTCTAACTCCACAATTCAGTGCGACAAAGTTTTAGCGCTTTGCACATGCTTTCAGGAACTCATTTCACACTTATATAATGTACTTAGAAGCAAAACATGGAATTTACTTTACAGGATCTTTAATGCTTGAATGCCATACATGAAAGGCTAATATTGAAATGATAATGCCAAAGTGATTAAATCAACTTTTCCCGGAAACCACTTGAATCATTTGGTTACGGTTTGTGTTCTGATGAGGCAACACATTTGTTTCCTTGTGCATATTGATCCATATCCAATATTGCCACATCTCAAATATGTTCTTTAAACACGGAATTGACAGCTGTCAACGTTATTTATTCAGGGATTAACTGTGAACCCTGCACGTGACACACATCCCCGTAGGACAGCTGCACATCATACAGCACCTGGATTCTCTCTCCCTGGCCTGGCCTCGACCCAGCGTGGCCTCGTATCTCCTGGCCTGGCCTCACCCCAGCCTTGCTTAAGATGCACTTTGAGATCTATGACTGCTCTGGAACTCTCGCCTGGCCTCATATCTCCTGGCATGCCCTCATCCTAGCCTGGCCTCGTGTCTCCTGGCCTGACCTCATCCTAGCCTGGCCTCGTGTCTCCTGGCCTGACCTCATCCTAGCCTGGCCTCGTGTCTCCTGGCCTGCCCTTGTCCTAGCCTGGCCTCCTCCATGCATGGAGCAGTGGGCCTTCTTGAGCTGAGCGCAGCATCCCTGCTGCACCCATCCACACCACACACACTCCTGCGTGTACATTTGTGGGATTCCTAGCTTTGCTCTGACTGCTTGCAGGTGGACCAGACCACCACCCCTCAACTTGAGGCAACGGCCCCGGTGGATGTAGGTGGTATTGCATTTCCGATTTGCTACCTGACTCGTCCGGTCGTTTTTATTCTATTAACTCCAGTCAACATATCTAAAACTATATCCCCCAATAATTCTTTCCTGATTTTTGCTAAGTTCGAAACCAATCCGAAATTGGTAAACTAGCACCCCATTTATTTGCTTACGTCAAGAAAAGTTGCCTGTAACCGTTATCTGATTTTCTTTGATGTGCTTAAACATGGAAATCGGGAAGAGCAGATGAACGATAAAATTGCTCGCAGAGCAATCGAGCCTCAATGCAAAATTGGATTACATCGGACTGAAGCATGGTTCCAGAGTCTCATCAGCCACCTCACAAAATAAAGAAGGTTTTACACCAAATTTGAATATTTTTTTAAGAAAGTCAGCGACCAGATATATTTTATAAATGCATTTCTGGAAATGCATTTGCATTTTGGTAACGATTTGCTTCCATACATTCACAAACACAATGCCCTTTTCATACCAATCATATTTAAACAATGATTTCCTATTGATTACAATGACCCTATTGTTCCATAAGGCTCAAATTTGTTAAGATAGAAATTTTTAGGCTCGAAGTTGATAGGCTCGAAATTTTTAAGCTCGAATTTTTGGGGGGGCTCGAATTTGAGCAACCTGAATTTCCGAGTCTTGAATTTTTGGGTCTGATTTTTTTCATTGAAATATGTGAATTCGGTGTTGTTTAAATTATTCAAAGTATTCAATGCCTTTTAAAATTCAAAACATTATGTCACTGATTTGCTTCCATACAAATGGCAGCGCGCCCACTGCTGACATCCTGAATGTGACTGTCAAGCTCGTGGGAGCAACTTCCGGGTCACAACACTAAAATCTATGCAAAATTGAGAAAGGAGATTTCCACACACTATTTTAATTCCTGATTTCCACGTGTAAGCACATCAAAGAAAATCAGATAACGGGTTGTTTTTTCGTTTTTCGTTTTCTATTATCGAAACAAAAAACGGAAAATGGTTATACTGTTTACTGTTTACTTAGGGCCTATGCAACAGTCCCGATGAGCAGCCACGAGAAAATGAACTAATCACTCTTTGAGAGGACTCGTTACTCCCGAGTCCTTGTAAGGATTCGTTCAAAATTAACAAATTCACGAACGACACATCACTAGCCACTGAGCACTTTTCATAGAAATGAATGGGGACGCCATCTTGGAAGAAAAATCTAGCTGTGTCTATTAATATATAAGTCTATGAGGTGGGACCTATCCCATTCTCAGACACTGTCCATTGTAGCAGCAGCTGCAGTCCTTGGGCTGGCCACAGAGGGCGCCATTGAGCCCCAGATCAGGGTCACAGAGTCAGTCATCCCAAGGGCTGGGGGTCAGCTCTGCTCACATCTGGAACTTGTCCAGACAGCTTGGAGTGCAGCCAGATTGACGGGCCTATTCTGTGGAGGAATATAGAGAAAAACAAAACATGCTCAGCCCTCACATTCTGCTGGTGGAAGACAGTTGTACTTGGCTCACAGAGTTAGGGTTGGTCAATGATGCATTACTCCCATCTAGTGGCTCAACAGCAACCCAGAGTAAGAGACCTGAATAACAACCACTGTTTACCCACAAGGTCTGACATATTCATTCGAAATCTTTCACAAGTTATCAAAGCAGTAGCTTGAGCAGGAGAAAAACAAATAACTTGACTGTAAAAACGGCATCTGGAGACCAGGATATGAATTGGAATGCAAGCAGGCCCTAATCTCAGTAGAATTTCCTTGATATGTGATCAATATCAACCAGCCAAACACAATGAAATGTTAATAATGTGCAAGCGTGGGCTTCATCAAGCCCTCCATATTTCATTTAGCACGCAATGATGCCGAACCCGCAAACATCGCAGCTACAATTCCAGGGGAAAGTTAATTTGTTTTTGCTTGTATAACAAAGTGCTGGGAGCACATTCAGACTCGAGGCAGAAGCCCAGGATACTCCAGGCATGAACAGCAATCCTCTCTAGCTGGCAGACAGCAGTGCACTCAACCAGGGAGTCACCGAGGGCGGACCGGAGCACTCCCTGATGACGCAGGTCAGTGACACAGATCCTGAACATGGCTGCTGGCTCCACTTGACCATGACAGGCTGGGAATGGCCCATTAACCTCTAGGATCCTCCCTCAGGCATCTGAGCCAGAATAGAAGCCCTGTCACTGGGAGGAGCTGTCCCCAGAGGCAGCCTTCCTCCCACCGCGAGTCTCCGGCGGTCCTTCTCTCCCAGACTGCTCTGGGCTGAGGGGCTTCTGAGAATCGTCCGCAGTGAGGCCGTCAACTGGGTCAGGGCTCTAGGTCCCAAACTGGCCACAGGTGGGGCGT
Organism: Osmerus mordax; assembly: GCF_038355195.1. Taxonomy (NCBI): domain Eukaryota; kingdom Metazoa; phylum Chordata; class Actinopteri; order Osmeriformes; family Osmeridae; genus Osmerus; species Osmerus mordax. The sequence goes on from NC_090055.1 coordinate 17,663,173, forward strand.
TTTCCACAGAGAGGGAGGACGAGTGTTGTGCTTGTGGAGAGCCTGAGAATGAAGCCAAGGTTCTGTGAGGATATGAGAAAGTCGGCTGGCAGAATGGACCAGTACAGAGGAGCTCGGCTGGTGAGGCCTGCTCCTCCTCAACACTCCTGCAGGGGGAGCCAACACCGCACTCAACACTCCCACGTCAACAACAAGCATATGAGATTACAATTCAGTGTGTGTTCTTCTTTTTCAATTTCAAAGGGCATGGACTTCTTTAAAATCAGTCATGTTTCCAAACACAGCATTTTATTCTCTGGCTGAAAAACAAATAAGTCAGATAATAATTGAAGGTTACAGTTAATCACACCAAACAAAATGGCACAACATCATGTCGGCCCATGTAATGGTCTTGCTGTTCATCCTCACCAGTTCATTGTCCATGACCAGAACATGCCGAACAGAGCCCAGGCGATTGGCTGTTGCCACATGAAACTCTATGGGAATCAGCCCAGGGTTCTGCACGCGCGTACCTGTAATCTACCACAGGTAGAGTGGACCAGTGAGTCACTCTACAGGGTGGTGGAAGAAGGATGGAGAGACGGCCTTTGTACAGGCATGCTGCTCAAGTCCTCATCCCAGGTCTTGGTGCTCAAGTCGGGCCACAGGAGGCAGTGTGACCCAGGGCCTGGCGGGTGTGCGACTCACAAACTCAGAGCCGGTGCAGGCTTCATCAGACCAGAAAAACCTGTGTGTGTGGGGGGGGGGGGGGGGTGGGGGTGGGGGGGGGTGGGGGGGGGGGTGGGGGGGGGAAGGGAGGGGGGTAAGGGAGGGGGGTAAGGGAGGGGGGTAAGGGGTGGGGGGGGATGTTCTACTGTTAGACAAAAGCATCGAAGGGATGAGAATGCAAAACATGTTAGTGCTAAGTAGCATGTCAACCGTTGGCATTAACGCTGCATATTAAGTTTGGCGCAAACATCTGTTGGCTTGTCATACAAGTATAAACAAGTAGGATTGAGGACTAATCCAGTGGTGTTGTTAAGCAACCCTGTGGTGGCTTGCAGCCCCGCGTAGGAGGCGAGGGCCTCGACGTCACCGTCTAACACATGAAAGGAAACGAGACGATCCAAAGTAAAAACATTGAATTCAAGAGTACGTCCTTTGCATTCATCTGTCACTGTGGGCATTATAAAGTGCTCCCGTGTTTCCTGGTGAACCACGCAGGCCTGGTTGCTGACGGCAGGTGGCGCTATTCCTTCAAGACCCCTACGAGGTGACCCGAGCTGCTTGGCATGGGGCTGTGTGGGCCTGCAGAAGCAGAGCTCCACCCTCTGGCTGCCCTGACTGGCACACCGGGCAGCGTCGCAGATGGTAGCGTAGACTGGGACCCAGTTGGAACGATGTTATTGTTGCACCATGTCTGGTACAAAGAAAATACAGACCGTTCCTCGGCTCTGACCACTGAAATACCGTTACAACTGTGCACTTCAGGTCCCTGGACTGTCTGCTGTACTTACCACATGCACCACTTCCATGTGGATTTGGATACAAGCATCTGCTGAATGAATTCAATGTAATTTGTAGATGGTGGTTTTGAACACGGAGAGGCAATCGTGGATCGGTTTCTCCCAGGGCCACAAGCAGGCATGCGCTGTGACCCCCTGGCTGGTCTTCAAGTCCTGCTCCAGCTGGTTGGTGTAGCGAGGCCCAGACAGGAGCCCTCCTGGTCAGGGAGCCTGGGGAGACCTCTGGCTCCAGCCATAGGCAGTGGCGTTCACGGTGGTCCCCTGCGGAGAGAGGAGGTTGTTGTCTGCATCTGCTGTTATCTTTTGCCACACAGGCTGCAGACGTCTGTGTGGTTGCTGGGGAGTGTGTCCAGGACATGGGGAAGCCAAGCATACAATACCTGGAGGATAGCACCCGCCTCTGTGACCTGTAGCCTGTGGTGGATCCTCACCATGCCAGAGTGGACACATACAAAACCCTTCTCTGACAATCTCTCTACAGAGAGACAATGTCTCACAAGATATTTCAGGCTCAATTCTAAAATAGAAAATGTTTAGAAATATACTGGATGTAAAATGTCAAGCTAATTATTATTTTAATCCAATAATTATTCCAATCATGCAATTTTGATTGGCAAGCTCATAATAAGTGACACATAACTTCAAAGGGCAAGACTAGAACATCTGCCTTGAGATTGCTTGCTGCAGCAAAGAGTAAATGGATGGCCATTCCTTGGTTCATGTTTGAGCCTGTCAGTAAAACATTTTTCTTGGGGTGACTTGTTGTTAGTACAGGCTATTCTCTGGTTCGTGCTTGAGCCTGTCAATAGAAATTAGAAAGGACACTACTGAGCGGAACCTGGCCACCATGAATTATTTCCAGCACCTGAACGAGCCACTTATCACCAAGAAGACAGCCCCCGCTTCTCTCATTATGAGAGACAATCAAACAATACAATGGAGAATCAGTACAACACTGTAGTCTCCCCAACATTGCAACCTCCCTGTGTAAACTAACGTCCTGACTTTTTCTATATTGTTGTACGGGATTCCAATCGTGTGCCGAGCGCCTGGACGGCGAATTGAGAACTTGAGAACGCAGTCCCTGTCGACTCGCTGGATGGTGACATATGAGGACGACTTCACACTTGGTCCTCGGCCCGGCTGTTCTGAACTTTGACCCAGAAATCCTCAGAGGTGTCGTCTCAGTTCCCGAGTGTCGGCGCAGTAAGATTGAAACCCCTGGCAGTGACAGTCCCTGGTAGTGAGGATCTCCCGCTATCCAACACTGGGGAGGCAGGGTCTGGCTGTGGGCCTCTTTGTTCTGAAAGTGTAGGGCTGTCATACACGGAGACAAATAGTGTGTTGATGATACACGCTTTACACTCCCTTCTCCGAGGTTTCATCAACAAATCAACATTTCAGCAGAGTTGTCTTCAGAGTTTCGAGAATAACACACAGATGTGAGGACTGCACACGCTTGACAGTGCCTCTAATTGAACGGATCAAAATGCACAAGCCACATTAGATTACCCATTATTCTTGTGATCATTACAGTCTGTTGGTTTGATAAATTAGAAATGCTGCCTCTTCCCATTCGCACAGCAGCAAAACACTGAACAGACACTACAGAGAACAGGCACTGTTGTTGGAAGTCTTTTTTTCATGAAATTGATGCATACTGAGAAATGTGATCAAGTGAAGATGACAAGTTAATTAATTTGGAGCCATTGATGGACATGGGCACTGTATTTGGTTGACTGACGAGAGCAATCATGCCCGCACCCCTAGGCTAGGCTTACATTATGGACAAAGATACAGTGCTTTATGCAAGAAATGACCACGAAACACGTCATTTCTCAAGTCAGATGACACATTGCACTGATACATAAATGAGTCATTTCGTTGGCAAAGGACTCCGCACTCACGTAGATTTTGAATTTGTTAGGCTTCTTCCAGACCAACCTTAATTAAGAGCGTCGGACTACGCGGATTAAGGTGCGGCTGGGGAAACAAAGTCAAGATTTGGTGGGTGTATCAGTCGACCCAGAAGAACCGGCAGTGCTTCCCCCAGCTAGGCAGCTTAGGGAGCCGTTGGCTGGGACAGCTAGTCCCCTCGGGGCATGAGAACCCTTTCAGATACGGGTGTCATGGGCGGAGCAGTTACACTGTTCCGAGCAGCCGTTGACTCTCCCCTATCTCCAACATCACAATGATTCAGAGTTTGAGTGTGTCTGTGTGTGTGTTTGTGAGTGGGTGTTCCAACTGTTCACAAAACACGAACCATCCAACTGACACCCTGAGACAACACAAAAAGCCTTTGGATTTGGAGATTAGTCAAACTCACCATACAGGTGACTGACGTAAATTCCCAGTTGATACATTAATCAAAGACTAGAAAGGACTGGGACATGGCACATCAGGTTGTAGGGCAGCTGTGCGAACATGTTAGGCACCTGCACCCATGGACTTAGTGCAGGGTGATGTTTCATTTTAGTATCACTATGCAACAAGTGCTGCTTTATCCCACCTCAGAGCATGATCCTAAAAACAAGCAGCCATACTTCCTGTATGAGGTGAGATACAACCATCGCCACTGACGTCACACCCAGGGTCACACTCACACCTCTCCAAACCATCACTGGCAATATGCAGACGCTGATTGACACTGGGGTGGTGAGGAGGTAGAGTGCCCATCCCACATGAACACACATCCTGGCTGAGGTCACAGGCCTCCTGGATGGAGAAAGAGGTGAGGACCAACACAGTCTCTCTGGACCCTGAATTGGGCCATCGGAGGGAGGGAGCACCAGGCATCTTAGCAGCTGAGGGTCCAAGGACTCAGTCCGGCTAGTGGAGGGGAGATGGTGGGGTACTGCTGGAGGCTGCTGGCAAGTACCTGCACATGCCCGAGGCTGCTGTGCAGGAGTTTAATAACGTCCGTACTCTCATTGGTCTTATACGCATTCCATTTGATTCCACGAGATTAGCGTTTGTCAACCTTTGAGCCTGTTACGGACATGACAATACATCCATTTTGAAACAGCAAACATTATGTGGGCATTGCATTGGAACACACTGCTCAATCTGCAAGTGAGAACGTGACATAATGTGGCAAAGAGGAGGGGGGCACTGCCCCGAGAGAACCTGCACAATAACAGTCATCCAGGAAGCTGAGGCTATGATGGGAATTTCACACTGGACATCTGGTCTGTGATTGTTATGGTGAAGAAACATAATGAGATACCTTCTCCCTGTAGGATTGGCCCAGGATATGCCTGATAAAGAAAACATGTGCATTTTAAATTAAGATCATGCAGGAAATTATGGGTGAAGGGTGAAGATATTTCATGCATTTGTACGTATTCTTATTTTTTTTTAAAGATCTTGCAGGACATGTGTCACTTTCAACAATTCCCCTGCTGTAAGCAAAACTTGTCCCTCCTCGAACGGTGAGTGTGAGTTAGACGGTAATAGAGATAAGACTATCAGTGCTGGTGTCAGGTTACAACGAGCTCAACAGCCAATAGGGAATTCACGGGCACAGCTTCTACTGTAGTATGATTGCTAGCTGGTGTACACACCTGGGTTAGTGCGCACATACACACGTTTGGAAACATTGTCAAGGATCACCAGGAGAGGACAACAACACAAGTAGTCTACAGCCAACCTTGTAAAGTTAGACGTGTGAAACAACGGGTGAGATATGCATTTCTTGTTATGTTTAAAATTATTTTTCGACTACAGAATAGTAACTTTTTTTCAGTGAGTCTTTATGTGAATTATGTGGTTGTGATGACACACTTTGTATGTGGGGGATTCCAAATGAGTGCTTTCAGCTGTGGTTCACCAATACCAAATAACCCAGCAATGAAATCCTCTTTAAACATTTAGAATAGGTAGGTGCATCTTTTGACAGTTCGTTGCAAACCAACGTCTCAGTGTTCGTTGCTGTCAGAATGTCTGCAGGTGAGTTGGTAAACCGTGCACTGATGTGTTTGTAGCTAACCTGCCACTCAACATTGTTTGTCAAGCACCATTCCAACGACAGAGGACGTTGTCAAAAACATTATTATGAGACCAACCACTCGGACTGAGTGACACACTATTTGGAATGTGTTGGCTTGACATAATCCAGGTCAACATTTTAGGTTCTCCTATGAGTGGAGTTGCAGCCCCTCCCGAGTCATAACTCAAAAGTATACAAATAACTAAGGTAGGCCAACTGGACTGTCACTGTTGGGACTTGAGAAGCTTAAGGGAGAGGGAGGGGTAACTATACAATATTTCAAGGTTGTTGCTTTGTGAAGTGCAACCCAAGTGATGGTTCAAACACACCTGTTCAAATCTGATTTAACCCTAAATGAGTCATAATGCTTTCTTGATCGGGTTCAATGTGAATGCATTACGTCTGCTAATGCAAAGCCTGCCGTGGCACAGCACTTTATGATGTTGACTAAGACTTGCCTGTTAAACACCTTTAGACTCTGTGTGGGTATAAGGATTGAGTATTGTACTCAGTGACGTCCCCTGTATCTAAGACAGGAGTCAAAAAAGTAGGCTACAGCAAAAAGTTGTTTCATGTGGTAGAGGTTCGCATACTGATATAGTCCTAAACTCAAGCAGCGATTGTAACTACTGCGTTACTTGCCTAAAGACAAGGAAATAAACGGTTCTTCTGCATTAAATTCTACTTAATTTTAAGAACACGGTCGAATTGGACTACTTTGAGGACTGCAGACGTTATTACCACAGAAAAAGTTACTGAGACCAAGTAATTTTCTTATATTTAACCGAGCTCCCGTAAAATTCGCACCTGGATACAATGAGACCTTGTCAGAATCACTTAGCCTACGCAGGTTTATTTGCAGGATAACTTACAGCACCATTTACCTACAGTTAGCTCAATACGTTTTTGTACATTTCTTTTTAAAACCAATTTTCTTCAATCTCATAAAACAGGACAAATGAGAGCAGAAAGATTTTTTAGCTGAGTAGACATGAGGCGGTAGAAAGTAGACCGCATGGATGACGTAACGATCATTATTTGATGTTTTCAAACTTGCTACTAGTTGCTTGTGAATCCCCTACTTCTTCAAACACTTCTCAAGAAAAAAAAAAAACTAATAGTCGATTCCGGCTATGCACGCAGTGTTTTCTGTAAGCGACGCGTTTACATTTCTGTGTCCGGTTCTTCAGATACTGTGAGAAGCAACCTGCTCTCTCGTCCCCTCGGTGAGTCTCTTAATACATTAGGTGGACAGACAGTTGATTTTATTTTTTTTACTTTCCTGAAAGTGCTTGCCAGCTGTTTGTAATTGTAATCATTAAACCCGTATGTTAAATGTATTCTTATTGGAGTAGCAAGGCTTTAATACAGATTATTCTATTGGACAGAAGCTGTACCATCTAATTATTCTATAACACTTTACCTGAACTAAGACTATCACTAGGCTACTACATGTACTTTGCAGAATGAGCAAGAAGCGAGGATCATCTTGTGTTGGTGTTGGTGAATCTATATTAAAATAAGAATATTAACATTCTGTTTTAGGCCTATTGGTAAGCAATGTGTACTTAGAATCACTGTTAACATTGCAACAGGCTGCAGCTGACAACCTGCACCACATTATCCTTTCAGCATTATATCAAGTCAAAACAGTAACTTCAATTTGCCATTCAAATGAGCAAACTGAACCCACAAGGAATATATTTTACGGTCAGTGGATGTTGCCTTCAGTGCCGCACAGGTGTTGAGAATAGATGGTGTAGTCAGAACTCTTAAGTTAGAATTCACTTGTGATGTTATATTCTTTCACGTCCTGACTTATTCGTTTTCGGTAGGTCTCTGTGTGAACACGTGCTCGTCATGCATGCATTCTAAAGTGTGTCAGCCTGACCTGAATATTTTCTCAGATCAAACACTCAAGTTGTGGAGAGAGCTTTAGTTCTGCTATACCGATGCACGCTTCCCCCAAAGAGAGGAACAGGCCCACATAGACATCAAATGGATGAAACTCTGAGGAACTTTGTATTAGGCTTTTGAACATTTGTTTGACTCAAATACATTTTCTGAGAGGGATTTAAGATCTGTGGGTGAGAAGCTAGCTGAAAGGGAGCTGGTGCCAGCCAGGATGGAGGTTCAATGCTGAAATCATTCAGTGTCTGATGCTCTAGGTGGGTAAAAGGAACCCCAGACAGACTGAGGTTTTTGTCTATTATGAAACAAGTGGCATTTTTATAGAAACCGAAAAAGGAACTGACGTTTTGTATTGTCTGAACTTTGCAGGAAGAACAGAGCTAACAGGGTTTGTGACATTCTACCTGTAAGGACAGTTTTAGATTTTTCTCTCTCCGCTGCCTAGTCCCGGAAGTGTTATTTTGGATATTTGCATCTGATTCAGCTAGATAAACAGTTCCTGTAGATACGACAGACTTGAGTAAACATTTCAATGAGAATATTTTCTCCCTTCACTGAACCACAGGAAAGTACCACATTGGAAGTGAATAGCAATGAATAACAGATGATGTGTGAGCTGTCTTTTCTCCTCTCTGGCAGTCTTTCGTCCTTCTGTCAGTTCTCCTCTCTTTCTTTGTTCATCTATTTGTTCTGTCTTTTCCACACAACTTTATGATATTACAATTTAATCTTTTGTGCACTCAGTATTTTCCTCTCGTTTGCTCGGTCTCTCACAAGCTCACTCACATAGCATTCATCCCCTTGTGCTTCCCTACTATCTCCCTTCCTCTATATATCCACGTCTGCGATTGTTATCTCTTACGTCAATGTCAGGTGTGTGTGTCTGTGTGTGTACGTGTGCTTGCATTTGTGTCAAAGCCAGGGTATTATCCCTGGTCTGAGTGTACGTGAAGGCAACATCCTTTTTATACATCACTCGTGTAAGCGTCTGTACCTCAACAGTGTTTGCGTGCGTCTGTTTGGTTGTTGATAGCACTGTTCATCTTTTAAAATTAAGCCCTGTAAACAAGATCTTGATGTTCTCCGAATGGGGCCAGGTTTAGTCAGACGGGCATGCCGCTGGAGGTTAATCCTATCACTGGATAAAAAAAACAAAAAACAAAACACAGACACACACACAGGAGCTAATCTAAGAAAAACAATGCAAGTTTACTTTGCAGTAGTTGTGGGGCTTCCTTGTAGCATTGCACCCTTGATTTATGATTTTTAGATTCATGATAGTCAATGATGTTTGCTGTACTGGCTCCAGGAGAGTGTCTGCCTCTCTTTTTATTAGGAAGCCAGCGTTTATTATGAGGCGCAAATTTGGCCTGGTAAGAACGAACCTGGGAAAAAAGGGAGAAGATTTGGCATTCAAATATACAAAAAAGATTGAAAATTGAAAAATAACCCAAGCTTTACAAATTATTTTGATTCAGAGGCTGTGGACTGCGTTGATAAATATTTCCAAATTGGATCCGCTTATTATTTTACCCAGAGTGACTCTGGAGACCAAATTGTATACAGAGGTTTTTTTTATCTTAATTTGTGGCTGCTTAGGTAGGTTGTTTGTGTTCGGAGATTTACTAGCCAGTCAGGAGGCCAGAGAGGCCTGCAATGCACTTTCTCCAGACAGTCGTCCGTTATTTGATTAGCACCCTAAAACCCCATATTTCTCCCTCCGTGACACACTGCTGGGTCATTTTGCAAGGCAGTCAGTGGCGCCTGATTCCCCAGTCTCCGGCTCCTACTGCTGCCCTGCAGGACGGACATCTGCTAGCAAAGCCTTGTGGAGACTTCAAGAGCCGCGGCAACGCTAGCCAATGAGATTAGAAGCCTAGATGCTCCAACCTAAGGCCTTTCTCAAGCATCAAACCAACTTGGATGGAGGCATTTCTCTCTTGCCACTCCATTCCAGGCACCGCCTTTCTTTCCATCCTGCTCTCCGCTTACCAAGTATGGTGAACTGTATGAACTTCTTTAACATATTAGTAGGCCGGAGATCAATTCTCAGAAGCTAGTCTGTCCTAACAATGAAAGTCACATCTGCGCACTTCTCATATTACACCAGAGTTTACATCCGAAGAAACAGCATTCGGATACAATGGATGCATGGAAAATCTGGAGGAGTCGTAGCAGATTCCTCCGCCTTGTTTACGAGAATTCTCCCAGCGTGCCTAGGGTGAGTTGAGGTCACAGGTCCGTTGCCAGGGCTGACCACCTAGGCATCGACCTCCAGTGGGCGAGAGGTGGTTTCCCGAGCAGTGGTGTTTAAATATATCCTTGATTGTACTAGGCCCGGCCAGCTGCACTTTGGAACTTTTGTTTTGCTGCCTGGGAACAGCTGGGTTCACATCTGTGCGGCGTGGAGACTCGGACCAGGAAGGACTCTGTCCCTGGCTCCAGGCCAGGAGGAGGGACTTGGCTTTCGCACTAAGAAGGAAAACGGTTGAGCAGAAAACAATCAATGTACCTGTCGATATATCACCTAAACGTGTGCTGGCGGAAACCGTAATATTTCCGTTCCGTCGCATGATATCCCACATTGTGTTGCAGGGTTTAAATAGAGTGCGACCATCAGTGGCCTACGCAGTGGATGTAAATCACTTTTCGCTCTAATGTTGAATAAGAGCTGATTTGTGACTCGGCTTGGTTGCTCCACCTGGTACACAGCATGGAGGAGGGGCAGGTGTAAACGTTGAATAGGCCCCTGATGCCAGCTGACTGTGACCAAACACCCAGAGAGGTCGCAGGTTTCTGCTGAGCACTGTGGGAAATGAGGTTTATGTTGTGCAATCACTAGTTTTCCGTTGAGCCTGTTTTTATGTAACTTATACTGGAAGCGTGACATGCAGACATCGCAATATGACGAATGTGTGTTTTTTAGCGCATCTTTCACACCATCTATTGTCGAGGCACCGTTTTCACACACGAGTGAGTGTCATTAGCAAGTATTTTAGAACATTCTGTCTCATCTCCCTCCAGCATTTGAGAAGATGATGCGATTCCTGTTCCTGTGCCTGCTACTGCGAGCTGCCATAGGTACGTTTTCACCTTTCACCTGTTTCTATCAGGTGATAAACATCAAGTCAGACTGTTATGGTCTCTTTCTACATACCAATGCATGTGTCTTAAACAGCCGCAAAACAAAAGTGCCAGTTTGAGTGAAAATATACCATTGAGTTGATTATTAACACAATTTTTCCATGGAAGTACAGTATTTGAGAACACCATAATAGTCCATTTGATGATCGTTTCAGAGGTGAAGGAGTAAGCTTAAATGCTTTAGCATGCAGTCGGTGCTGTGATGGGTCTTTTAATGTCACAACAGTTGTTCTTTTATCGGATTATGACATCATCCTACCTACAGTTAGTAAAAAGCAAATACTCATCCTATTGAGTAAATCCCTCAACTCGTGACAGGATAGATGCACAGATCTGTCTTTGGTTCACATCCGTCCCACCTGTCCTTGGAGAGTTTGTAGTACACAATGAATGGGGACCGGTGTGTGATGGTTGTTAGTTAACGCAGGCCTCTTCTCCCTGTCCTCTCCAACAGCTACAGAGTTCGAAGTTGGATCTGGCAACGGAGGTATGTGATGCATCTTGTTAGTGAACCAGGTTCTGTAACGTGTGTGTGTGTGTCTTATAATGATCATTTAACCCCATAAGACTCAATAAGCAAAAATCGTATTCTCTCTTTCTATCTCTCTCTCTCTCTCTCTCTCTCTCTCTCTCTCTCTCTCTCTCTCTCTCTCTCTCTCTCTCTCTCTCTCTCTCTCTCTCTCTCTCTCTCTCTCTCTCTCTCTCTCTCTCTCTCTCTCTCTCTCTCTCTCTCTCTCTCTCTCTCTCTCTCTCTCTCTCTCTCTCTCTCTCTCTCTCTCTCTCTCTCTCTCTCTCTCTCTCTCTCTCTCTCTCTCTCTCTCTCTCTCTCTCATCTCTCTCTCTCTCTCCTCTCTTCTCTCTCTCTCTCTCTCTCTCTCGCTCCTCTCTCTCTCTCTCTCTCTCTCTCTGCCTGTTGTCCCACAGAAATTGATGATGAGGACTTCGTAGCACAGACCAGTAAGTTTGCTACTTTGAACTGATCTGTGCACATGGAATTCTATGTGATTGTTGGGCACCCAGAGACTAGGTTGTGGCCCAGTCCAGGGAAGTGAGGGCTGTGGACCATTCCTTTCTCCTACCTCACATCATTCGACCCAGAGTGGAATTAATTAGATGTCCTGAGGAGGAGGAGGAGGAGGAGGAGAGGAGGAGGGGGGGGGGGGGGGGGGGGGTGTGGATGAGGTTGCCTTCTGAACCCACCTCTATACCGCCCCGCCAGCCGCCTAATCAACATTGGCATTCTCATCTCTCCTGACGCCTCTCCCCGTCACTTCCTCATTCTGCCCATGATGGGCCCTTGATAGAATTACTGAGCTGTTTAGGACAGGCAAGACAGCCGAAGAAGAACCCCCAGCTAGCTCCCAGTTATCCCCGGGCCCCCAGCTGCTTCCCCTCCACCTCCCCCCACCCCTCTGCCTCCCACCTCCAGCCCCATCCCTCTGCCTCCCACCTCCCACTACCTCCCCCCCCCAACCTGAGAGTGAAGGTTGAACGATTAACGATCCGTCCGGAGGTTCTCATCAAGCCAATCAGATTGATTGTAGAGCCGAGCGGGCGCTCTGTGCTCCAGCCCCAGCCGTGTTGAGATAACGGCCTTTGTGTGAAGTCAGCCGACCACTGTGTGATTAGGTCTTTTGTTTGGTCGTGTTGCGGGACGTGGGATGATGTCTGTGTCACGACCATTGTTGTGGGGGAATTAAGCGTACACATGCAGACACGCTGACAATCATTTAAACCCCCCCCCCCCCTCCCGTTGCAGGGACGCCTATATTGAGGATGTATACTGACATGGTCGACGCAAACAAGTCTACTGGAGGAGACGGAGCTCAAAGTAAGCTCACAACCAATCACAAACGTAGACGCGTTCGGTGGAGATCCCCCCACCTCGCTGTTTGCACAGGAGATGCGCTGTTCGTACGAAAGCTATCCAGTCAGTCACCAGCTTGTGAGAGAATCTTAATGACGGCTGTATAAAATTCTCTGTTGCAGGCACATTCGTCACCATCGTGATCGTGGTGGCTGTGAGTGTCGTGGCACTGTCGATCGCCGCCATCGTGGGTAAGAAATCTGGGCATCGATAAGACAACAATTATTGTGGTGTGCTCATTCACAGCTGCTTCTATGGCTCTAATTGGCTCCATTGTGTGCCTATACCAACTATAACCACAGTGAATAACATATACTGTAGTCACGCGTATGAAGAGAAATAGAGAAGTTAAAGTTTTAAGAATTAACTTTAGGGTAGCATTCTTAGGAAAGGACAAATTAAGAATATGAAGACATGCTGTCAAGCTATTGGTCTCAGTTCCATTTCTGTCACGGAGTAAACGTATTGCTGTCTTGCTGTTATGGGGTGGCTTGAGCAGGCTTAGGCGTAGTAAACTTTGACAGAGTGCCAGCTGAAATCCCAGAGTTGGTGGGAGAACTCTGGTTAATCCCTTAATCCAGGTGCTTGACCCTGAATACTATCCTATAGCTCCCATTTGTCATGGAAGCCCTGCTAATGCTTAAGCAAATGTAAACGCGTTGCTTGTGAAACCGTGACCTTCTCCTTCCTTTTGTGAAACTCCTGACATTTATTTTCTTTTGTGTACCTCGTCGCAGCTGTCGTGTTGGTGAGACGCCGCATGCACAACCGACAACAAGGGTAAGGCTACGTAGCTCTGCTCTCTCACACAATCGACCTCATTGTCTTACACCTGCTAATGTGGGTTTCTGGAGCTCGCGGGTGTTATACAATACCCTCGATCCTCCATGGATATCTTGAGGAGGGTGTCGGGTACGTGCCTGGTGGAGACTCGGCCGCTGGGTTTGTTGACTGGGTTCTCCAGGATGATGTGAGGCAGGGTGTCCTCCAGAGCCTCTGGGTCTGGGTTTGGGCCTGGGCCTGGGTCTGAGTTTGGGCCTGGGTCTGAGTTTGGGCCTGGGCCTGGGCCTGGGCCTGGTCCTGGGTCTGAGTTTGGGCCTGGGCCTGGGCCTGGGCCTAGGTCTGAGTTTGGGCCTGGGCCTGGGCCTGGGTCTGGGCCTGGGTCTGAGTTTGGGCCTGGGCCTGGGTCTCCAGTCTCTGTGCCTGCAGTGACACATCGTTCCCTCCTAGAGGTACTGCATGTTGAGCTTCATGCCAGGTGACTCAGGGACAGAGTGTGACAGAACCAGTCGGGTGGGTAACAGTTCCCTCTCTGCCTTGGCAATTTGTTCCACTTCACGGCAACACGCCAGAGCATAAAATCACACAAACGCTCGGTTGACAAAACCCAACCAGGAGCATCCACCCAGTCGAGCCTGCCCAGGCCTGCTCTGCCATTACTGTGACTGCCTGGGGGCCTCGAACCTTGCCTACACCCCTCGCCCCACCCTGCTCAATCACTCCCGGCAACAATGACAGAGAGAGGGGGGGGGGGGGGAGGGAGAGGGGGTAAAGAGAAAGAGAGAGAAAGAGGGAGAGAGAAATGGAGAAAGAGAGAGAAAGAGAGAGAGAGAGAGAGAGAGATAGAGAGAGAGAGAGAGAGAGAGAGAGAGGGGGAGAGGGGGAGGGGGGGAGGGGGGGAGGGGGGGGAGGGGGGGAGGGAGGGGGGGAGGGGGGGGAGGGGGGAGAGGGGGGGAGGGGGGAGGGGGAGAGGGGGAGAGGGGGAGAAAGAGAGGGGGGGAGAGAGAGGTTAGAAATGGGGAGGGAGAGAGACAGAGATGAGTTAGAAGGTGTGAACTTGCGTGACCCTACAGTGCAGGACCCAACCTGTCCCGGCCTGCAGCTCTCCACGTGATCCGGGTCAGGAGAGCCTTACCTGTGTGGCTCTGAACACCGCATGACGACACTCCCAATCAGTCTGTCAGAGATCAGAACAGCCTGAACCAGTCGAGCAGAGAGACGCGTTGCCTGTCTCTCTGGGGGCCGCAGGGCTACAACACAGGTGCTTCGGCTCAACCTGTCTCTCTCATTCTTCAGCTTTTGCTTTTCTTTTCTTTCTCTCCTTCTTTCTCTTAGTGGCTTACTGGTGTTGATCGCTGTGGGCTGGCGTTGTGCAGAGTAATCACTTGCCCCTGTGACAGTGAATTGGTGCTGTGTGTGAGGCAGTGTTGAGAGGTTAATGAGTTCCCAGAGCTTCACAGCTCTGCAAATAGGGAGGATAACAGACTGGGTGACAGACTGACAGACAGACACTGCTAGACACAGACAGACAGACAGAGACAGAGACAGAGACACACAGACAGAGACACACAGACAGAGACACACAGACAGAGACACACAGACAGACACACACAGACAGACACACACACACAGACAGACACACACAGACAGACACACACAGAAAGTCAGACACACACAGACACACACAGAAAGTCAGACACACACAGACACACACAGAAAGTCAGACACACAGAAAGTCAGACAGACACACACAGACAGACAGAAAGTCAGACAGACACACACAGACAGACAGAAAGTCAGACAGACACACACAGACAGACACACACACAGACAGACAGACAGAAAGTCAGACAGACACACACAGACAGACACACACACAGACAGACAGACAGAAAGTCAGACAGACACACACAGACAGACACACACAGACAGACACACACACACACACACACACACAGAGACAGACAGAAAGTCAGACAGACACACACAGACAGACACACACAGACAGACACACACACACACACACACACAGACAGACAGAAAGTCAGACAGACACACACAGACAGACACACACAGACAGACAGAAAGTCAGACAGACAGAAAGTCAGACAGACAGGAAAGCAAAGCCAGACAAGGTGAGCGACACACCGGCAGCCACCGACAGACTTGTGGACACTGACATACAGGAGCCTCAGACACACCGACTCACAGACAGACTGACAGACTCCCAGACAGGCTGGTCTGCGAGGGTTAAATTCCTGTGCAGGATTACTGGATAGCTCCTGGGGCTGCAGTCATCCCTGGCTGTGTTTGGTGCTGACTGATCGCTCCGCTGAGAAGCGGCTTAATCGCACAGCAACCCGCGGCTTGTTGCATCAACAGAGGCTGGCCAGGTTTAGGAGCCCCACCTGGGGACGGCAGTGTGTTTGGAGGTGATGCAGTCACCATGTAGCTGCCAGGACCCTGCCGCGCACAGCCGGCACGTCTCCCGGAGCCTTGTTCTCACAACGAGATGACAAATCTCTTAAGCCTAAAACGTTCACGCCGGTGTATCTAAAAGGTGGATGCGGCGTTGGTTTGTTTGTTTATTTATTTCCTTTTTTTCTTTATTTCCTTTTTTTCTTTTTCTTCCTTACATCTGTTTTGACGAAACATGTGCTGTAAATTGAAACTTCAAAATGTCAACGTTAGAGGTGACACCTTGGAATCTTCCGCTGTGTCTTCATATGAACTCTGTGTGTGCCTGCCTCCTTCTCCTCTCCTCTCATCCCTCCTCTCATCCCTCCTCTCATCCCTTCTCCTCTCCTCTCATCCCTTCTCCTCTCCTCTCATCCCTTCTCCTCTCATCTCATCTCATCCCTTCTCTCATCTCATCCCTTCTCCTCTCTTCTCATCCCTTCTCCTCTCTTCTCATCCCTTCTCCTCTCCTCTCATCCCGTCTCCTCTCCTGTCATATCATTCCTTCTCCTCTCATCTCATCCCTTCTCTCATCTCATCCCTTCTCCTCTCATCTCATCCCTTCTCTCATCTCATCCCTTCTCCTCTCCTCTCATCCCGTCTCCTCTCATATCATCCCTTCTCCTCTCATCTCATCCCTTCTCTCATATCATCCCTTCTCCTCTCATCTCATCCCTTCTCCTCTCATCTCATCCCTTCTCTCATCTCATCCCTTCTCCTCTCATCTCATCCCTTCTCCTCTCATCTCATCCTTTCTCTTCTCTATCTCTCCAGGATCTACTCTGTGCCTGCAGAACAAGGCCAGAAAGGGGCGGTCTAACCCAAGACGGCCCACAGGACACTTGGAGGAGAGGACCAATGCACTGAGCTCTATCACACACTGCCCTTTGACCCAGGAAGTGGACACATCATGGCCCCCCTCCCCCCACCTGCCCTTATAGAACCTCACCCACACCCCCACCCTTCCCTCCACCGCCATCACAGAATGGCTGTGTCTAAATTGCTGTGCCTAAATCATGTTAGTGTGTATCCTGTTGTATTTCTATATCCTTGGCCCAGATATCCCAAATGTACAGTATGCATCCATCTCAGGACATTTGGAACAATTCCAAACACCTAATTGGATTCTATTTGAGGAATCCACATAGAAGTCATTGAATGTAGCCAGTAGAAAAAACCTGTTTTGATGAAAGGCGTAATTTAGACCAAGAAATACTCTGTATTTAACAACTTGCGAGTAATGGGCTTTTACTCCAATGAGTTTCTTACCTCTGAACAAAAAAAAAAAACAGTTTTTGATTTAGTGCAATTGGAACAAGCCTGTGTGAGAGGAACTGGCTTGTTTGACAAAGGGAAGCGATGCCTAATCCATAGTAAGCCAGCCCAGTTCTCACTTCAGTCTCCCTTTTCACAACTCTGACATCTCCTGTCCCTGGCCCATTAGGAGTGACAACAGGCAATGCAGCAGGAAGATAAAGCTGGTTCCCTCCCTTCTGAACCTTGGAGGAGGAGAGAATAGAAACAAGCAGAAAAAGCTAGTCTGAAACACCCTCTTGTGAGGCAGTAAATTAATCGACCGCCGTGAATGATGATGTTGTTTTTTCGTTTTCCTTCTCCTTTGCGTTAGGCTTTTGCGCCAACGTCCTCAACCTCGCAGATTGTAAATAGCTCTCAGATGACTGGGTGAGAGGTAGTTTAATGCTGAATGCGTTGGGCCATGGGAGGGGTGTGGGGGGGTTAGGGCGGAGGGGGTGTGGGGTGGGGTGTGTGTGTGTGAGGGGGGGCAGGGGCGGTGCAGAAATCTAGAGCATCAAATCAAGTGTAGGGGATGATTGGGGAAATACCCACGATGCCCCATGTTTCATTCATGCTGAGCACGCCCTCTCTCTCTCTCTTTCTCTTTCTTTTCATTTAAATGGAAATCAATTGTGCCCTGTGAAGAAAAGCTTTAGGACCAAGGTGCGGGGCTGGCTTATTTCTCTCCTGTATTACAGAAAAAGGAAGTTGTTTTGCCAGGGGCCAGGGGTCGGAGAAGACGGGAAGGTGGACACGATCAGGTTTGGCATGACTCGAGGTATTTTGTTCGGAGCGTCACATGGTGTGCAGTTGTGCAGGCTGGAGCTGGCGAGGGAGAGATGTAGTGTTGGAATCACTAGGTCTGTCTGAATAAGGGCTCCCATGTCCTTTGCTGTGTCTCCGCTCAGCCACCCCTGGTGAGGTCCAGGGGTGAGGTCCAGGGGTGACTGCAGGGGTGAGGTCCAGGGATGAGGGCAGGAGTGAGACTGGGGGAGGACTCGGCTGGTATCCAGATTCCCAGGTACAGAAGCACCTGTGGTTCTGAATGAACCCATTTTCCCCAGGTTTTTACAGCACTCGACAACCTTCACTAGTGCCTTGCTGAATATGAAGTGGCCCATCGCTTGTCTTGCGAGGGTTCTCGGAGAGCCGCCTGTTATGTTAGTTTTTTGTGCCTATTGCCTTCCTTCCTATGTACATACTCTAGTGTTTGTACATGTGGTATTTCTGTTGAACACCTCCATCCTCGTAAACTTAATACAGTCAGCATTTCAAAAGGAATTTTCCAATCCGGTGTCGTCTATACAATACAAAAGCATTTCAGTTTCTTTCTTTTAGGTCTTTCTTTGTGTTTACACCAAACTCTCATTGCAAGGGATTCCTTTATCCCTTAGAAATAACTAGAAACAGAACCGAACAATGTTTCCTGTTGCTGAAGAGCAAGCTTGTTCGACCAAACAAACAACAATGCCCAAATCAAAAAGAGATCCGCGTCTTGTCCTGCAGCGGAGATGCGTCATAGAATCACACTGCACCGTTCAGTCGCAAAAGCGTCTTCAACTCTAATTATAGAAAAAAGTATTGTCATCCTGGTCTCTCTTGCCTTATCTGACGTCACGATTACAAAAAGGTTTTTTTATTTTATGCGGGAGTATATAAATATATATTTTAAACTAGACCAAAAAAAAAAAACATTTAGTAAGGGCTTACGTGGATTTGTCACTTGTGCAGAAGTCTGGCCAGTCTCCTTTTTCATTTCATTTTTCTTTGGTATTAAAGAGAAGCATTGCTGCGTTCGGCCAATCCCTGGCCGTGCATGACCAAGCCAGCCCTACAGCATGCAGGTCCCCCACAACACAGTCCCTGTCTGCTTTCAAATTCATTTATTGTCATATATTTTTTTATTTTAGAAATAAGATTTCTTCTTCTAGAAAGAAGGCTTTCTGTTGGATTATGAATATGTTAACTAGTCTTTATTTTTGTGATCTCTTTCAGGGATGGTGCCCTCTGCACAACTATATAATATGCAATCAATGTAAAAAATATATGAAAGATCCTTGTGTTATATTTGTGTCATGAGATTTTGATTTATATATAACCTCTATATCTGCAATTTATTCTAAAGGTTTTGAAGTAAGCAGTCATATTTAGTTAGGGCTTTTTAACCCTTGTGCTGCCTTCGGGTCACATGACCCAAAGGTTCATAACGAACCATCGTTGTGTTTACCGAATTTTACCCAATACAAAAACAAATAAAAATAATTTTCTTTTAACCATTCCAATGTGGGGGGTCTGAGACAGCCCGACAGTTAAAAGAAAATGCTTCACTTTGTTTTTGTATGAGGTAAATTTGTCGCAATACGACGGTGGGTCACAATGACTGATGGGTCAGAATGACCCGAAGATAACACAAGGGTTAATCATGTACATGTTATTACAGCATTGCTTTCATGCTGAAATACTAGTTTTTAATATCTATGGATATTAAACTTTATGGATCTTGCAATAGATAGGCCATTGTGGCCTATCACCTATTTAACAGCATATATTTGCACAGCTGTTCACACAACATAAACCAACACATTTTCTTTCCCTAGATCCTTCTCTCTCTGTGTTGCAATTGACATAGCATAGTATAGCAAAGTATTGTATAGTTTAGTATAGCAATTCTGTATGTTACATTATCCCCATTTCCAAGATTAAACGTGTTCCACTCTCTCCACTTGTCTCAGTATATGTGTTTGTCATCTTGCTAAACATTGCGTTTGTGAAGGTGTTGTGTTCTAGTGGATGCAGACAACTCTTGGGCTTCACTGATCTACGTTTCAAAGGGAAAAGCTAAGAGGCTTAGCACTTAAACACACTTAACATTCTGTAAAGAACACCCAGCAACTGACTGTCGGAAACGTAAGGGTTTATTTTTAGATGCCGCTCAAACTGTGGTGTGAATGAACAGGAAGTGAGACGACTTTTAGATTTTCTGCCTTTTATAGGAATTCTTGAGCAGTGTTGTTATTGATTCCAAGGTTTTTAACAGAGACAACTTGGAAAGAGAAACAGCTTGCCAGGGGGCTGGGTGTGTGATTAAAATATGAATCATCTCTTCATTATCCAGGAGATCACAATCAATTTAAATTTCAGTTAAGTTTCCAGCCATGTCATGGAAATCACATTTAGCAAAGATGAACAGGATGATAACACATTGCTTTTTCACTTGTCAGCATGATTCATGTTTCCTTTGTTTGTCCTGTGTTTTTCAACCCCTCTGTTCCTGTTCGGCGTGTAGTCTACTAAGGAAGAACACACACTCAACACGCATACAGAACTGTTGATACAATGTTTGTTAGTCTCCCTGGTGGCCTCCTGGCTCTCTGCACAGTCTCTCTCCTCTGGTTAATTCTTGGTGACTTGGTATGACCTAGGTGAAAAACACAGGGTAGTGGTGGGGAAAACACCAGTTTATCACATGGAAATGTCAAACATCTGTTCATTTAACAGTGAAATGAAAGAGCAGCAGATCTGCGCATGGTTGACCTGGCAATCCTTTATTGTTTTAACAAACGTCTTGAGCAACCGCATACTGTCTGCGATCCGTCATCAAACCGACGGTTGTTCTATTCACCCACTATGACGGATCTTGGGAGGGGACTCGACACAAGCTTTTACTTACCATTTGTTCAATGGTGCATGAAAAACAAATGAATCTACTGTACCTTCATATTGAGCCTATTTGCTCATTTGCATGTGATAATCATCCTCTGTAAGGTGTTGTCAAGATTTTACACCAAACCATTAGCACCCGGCATGCATGTTAAAATGGTTAAACCGTTCGTAGGGAGATGCAGACCACTCACTTTCCTTTACTGACGTGACATCTGGGGATCCTGGCTATTTTACCACCTGAAACAGAAAGAGACAAAGATAGACAGAAAGAGACAGAAAGAGAGACAGAAAGTGAGAGAGAGAAAGCGAGAAATGAATATAGACAGCGAGAGAGAGATAGAAATAGAAAGATAGAGAGCAAAAAGAGAAAGAGATTAAAAGAGAGCGAGAGAGTGAGAGAGAGCGAGAGAGAGAGAGAGGGAGAGAGAGAGGGAGAGAGAGAGAGAGAGACACTGTAAGACTGTTGTGATCAGGGTTGTGCAGCAGGGGTCCTGTGGGTGCTCTCCTCAGACGAGGGAGAAGTGGTCCCACTCACAGGTGATGATCATGATCCCCAGGACGAAGAGCACAGCTGCCACCGTCAGCCCAGCCACGCGGAGGCTCGTGTAGTCTGGACAGAGGAACAGTTCACACCAGACGTACGGACGTTCAGTTACCATGCTTTACATGACTTGCTAACATCTTTGAGCGTGGCGTGTGAAATCCACAAACCCAGCTCCATGCAAATCAAAGTTTTTTTTTTTTTTGGGGGGGGCTGGCAGTGAATTGTGGGTAAACTGGAGAACAGACGTGAACTGAGCTTACCGTACGTGAATGGAGCATTCCATTTGTCGTCTGTGAGCAAAGAAAAACATGTTTAGAAGTTATCTATTGGTGGCATCGCAACTTTGCAACTGACTGTACAGAATGGTGACAGTGTTATGACAGGGACACACATCAGATATCCCAGATGTGTCTCACAGGATCCTCTGAGGAGTTGTTGATGTGACATCAGATCTCAACAGCCTAACCCAGCCCAGTGCAGAGGGACACCTCTAATCTCAAACATGAGGAACAATCAAGCCTTAATCTGTTGGCGAGACAGGGAGCCAGGCGTGCTGTTCCACTCTCCTCCACAGACCCAGCGAGGGACACTGGGAGTGCTGATACTGTCAAGTCTGCTATGAGATAACAACCAAAGGAAAGAGCCAATGGCAGGTATGTTGAGTATTCTTGCTTGGTTACCCCAGGCAACCGTGGGCCCATTGGTGGGAAGTCTTGTTGAAGGACTGGATGATGTCACTGTGAATATGGATAAATGGAATAATTTTTTATTTTTTTAGATATGAACTCTGAAATGTTGTTTGATTTGTAACTTGGCAATCCCACTGGATGTAACTTTTATAATAGCCTTACTTATTATGCAGTGATAAACCTACTCTGTTCATCGTTTTTCTGGGGCACACTGACTCCTTATCTTTGTCACGTGGACCCATACATAATTACATCTTATTATGTCCAGGTGCATGCCTTCATCTTTCATCTCTCGTTTTTTGGAACATTTCAATGGCAGCTCTCTGTCTAGAGACACTTTGTACAGCCAATCAGCTCTGTCTCTTCTCTGCAGTTCCAGAACCTTGAGCTCTTTGGTTTATCTAAAAAAAGGACTGGGAAATTCAACATTTTCTAATGACCTGCTAATTGAGTCTGACGCTACATGCATCCCTGATAGGGAGGATATAAATGGTGAATAGGGAAAACTCAATATCCCAGAATTCATTGCTGCATCTCCCCCTCCCCCCAATATGGAGTTGGTCATTTATAACTACCAACAGCCTGTAATTTATATACCTGGGGTGGAGGAGGGCTTGGCTGTCAGTGTTGACTGGCTGGTCAGCGCTGGGGAAGGAAACACAGAGGGAGACAGTGAACGAGAGGAGAGGAAAGGACAAGAATGGATGTGAACACAGTTTGAACCAGACACAGGACTCCACCTGATGCAGAAGCTATGGTTGTAAGATTGAGAGGTGGGGGTCCTGAGGTGAAACTGGTCTTGTTGTCCATTCTATTGCCTGAAAGAACGAAACAAAATGAGAAACATATCAAGGTTGAAAAGTAAGTTATCTTTTTGTTTAGTGAATATTTGATTTATATCATAGGGTCTTATCAAATTTAAATTTAAATTTAAAAATTAATATAATCTTCTGAGCTACTTCTGAGAGTGCACTTAAATCCAAACAGCAGGCGGCAAGTGGTCTATGGCTCTTGATCTCATCTTCATCCTCATAATGAGACAGATTAAAAAGCAGCTCTTGGTTGTCAGGCCTTTAGATTAATGGTTGAAAAACTGAAACAGTGGAAAAAGCTCAGCTTCCTGATATTGTAACCCAGCGACACCACAGCAATGAGGTCATAGGTCATACCGGTGGACACTGGAGGACTGGTGACATGTAAATTCACTGGTCCGGTTCCAGGTGTAGCAGATTGAGCTTTTAAACCTGTCAGAAAAAGATGCATTTTCAGAACAAACAAAGCAGTCGGAAGAACCTCAGAACCTCAGAACCCATTCGAGCACAGCTGGAGACAGTTAAAGCTTTTGGTGCAATGACCAGTGGCTGTAAACATTGTTAGGAATGTGTCTACTCCAGGTGTGGGAGGGGAGGAGAGGGTGATGGAAGGAGGGAGGGTAAGAAAGAGGGAAGGAGAGAGCAAGGGAAGGAGAATAAGATGAAGCAAGGGAGAGACGGAAGCAGAGAGGGAAAGAGCGACTGAGAGTGGGAGGGAGGGAGGGAGGGAGAGAGAGAGAGAGAGAAAGAGAGAGAGAGAGAGAGAGAGAGAGAGGGAGGAAGGGAGAGAGAGAGAGAGAGAGAGAGAGAGAGAGAGAGAGAGAGAGAGAGAGAGAGAGAGAGAGAGAGAGAGAGAGAGAGAGAGAGAGAGAGAGAGAGAGAGAGAGAGAGAGAGAGAGAGAGAGAGAGAGAGAGTCAGGTGGCTGAGTGGTGAGGGAGTCGGGCTAGTAATCTGAAGGTTGCCAGTTCGATTCCCGGCCGTGCCAAATTACGTTGTGTCCTTGGGCAAGGCACTTCACCCTACTTGCTTCGGGGGGAATGTCCCTGTACTTACTGTAAGTCGCTCTGGATAAGAGCGTCTGCTAAATGACTAAATGTAAATGTAAATGTAAAGAGAGGGAGGGAGGGAGGGAGGGGAGAAGGGCACAAAGGAGCGTTGTAACTGGATGGACAGTGTGTCATAATAATTGTCTTGTGTACGTGGACAGAGCAGCGCAACTAGAAAGAGTTGATTCTCTGGAAGCGCTGGGGAACAGAGCCAGTCTGCTCTCCAGGACAGAGAAGCTAATCCAGACTGTCACTTAGCATCTCCCAATCAACCCCTGGAGGGACAGACATCAGCAGACCCACTCGAGGTCCCCACAGACAGACACACCAGCATCACAACTGTATCTACAACTGACCACAGTGATCTACTAAGCTCAATCATCCATTTGTCAATTAAGGGATCCAGTACTGGAACTCGGAACTGTTTTCTGAAAATAAATATAAATAGGGCTTGTTGAGTTTTTGAAGTGAGAGAACTAGAGGGTATGGTAGTGTGTGTGAAGCCCAAAAGACTCGAACCCACCTTGTAACAGGACACACACATAGAGAAGCTGGCACACGCAGAGAATCTGAAACACAACCACGGGCAAAAGAGAGGGAACAAAAGACAAGCGTTACAAGAAAACAAAGAAGCAGACTGGCTTCATCTTCGTTACGATGAACGCAGGGTCCGCCTGGAATGAATTCAGCTTTAAAGCTGACCTCCACCTTCTGAGCTGAAAGCTGCCAGATAAGGATCTGGGGCAGGCCAGGTGACAAGTGAAGTGAATGCAGATCACTGGGAGACTGCCATCAGGGCGCTACTGTCGCAGACAATGGATTAAATGACGTTTGACATCCCAGCATCTATCAGGCCTCATTACCACACACATGTGCACACATGCACAATCATGCACACAGTCGCACACACATGCACATGTACCAGAACACTCTCACACACACACACACACACACACACACACACACACACACACACACACACACACACACACACACACACACACACACACACACACAGTCACACAAACTAAAGTCTATTTACATCCACAGGACAATAGATCTTCATATGCAGTCATTCAGGCACAATCATGGCCTACCCTACCCCACCCCGCTCCTCCCCCCTATCCACTCACACACACAAACAACGATGTGTCCTTGTCAATTACAGGGATAACAGGTCTCAAAACAAGCTGTTGCAATGGTTTTGCTGTAATGGTTCTTCAATGGCTGCTTTCTTTAATAGTTTGCTCAGAATTCTTCAACGCAATATGAATCATGTGGAGAGAAGTGACAGGCCTGTAAGACTTAGTGGAAATGCTCACAGGGGAACACATTTTACCCTGAAACTCCCCAGTTTCAATATCAGGATCTCGCCTGTGTGACAGAGTGTCTGTTTACAAACAGGAAGTTGTGCTATCTATACCTAGTAACACTTCCTCTGCATTACCGAAATGGGTCACTCACGCAATCATCCAAGTTGGATTTAAAAAAACAACCCATAGTATTGCATACTAATATCTCTATATATGATCTTATCTTCACAGTGATAGAATGAAACTGAATCGTGATTAAGGCGCAGGGTGGAGGGGTGCATCACCAAGAGTCTCTGTTGCAGTTTCTTGAGTTTTAAAACCCTTCATCAATCTCAATCCTGTCAGGACAACTAAACGTACAGTTGGAGTTTGAGGAGTTGTCCCTGAAAGATCCACTGCCACCGAAAGAGGCTTCAAAGTCAGAGAACAATCCAATATTAAGCACACAACATCAAATTAGCTTCCTGAATTCTGGAACCACATGGTTGTCCAACATAAAAAAAACAATAGCTATGCAAATGTACTGGACCGAACGCAGAAGAAGTAACATTTTTTCATGTACTCTATTGTTACGAAACCGCGAAGATGACAGTGTCCAAGGTGCATCTCCCTGACCTAATTCTGCCTGATGCAGGTATGAGGGGAGGGGGAGGATGAGAAGGCCGGGCGAGTGTATCTGGCCCTGGCTGAGACGCCAGCCCTGACCTATCCTGATGGCAGCAGGTCCTGAGGGCCGGGGCCGCTGTGACAGGTGAACGTCAGGGGCCGTCATGAGGTTTGACAGCTCAGATTAGCAGGTCGTGTCATTCTTCGTTTCACTCTGGAGCATATGTCAAGACAGGGCACTGTGAGCCCCGGGGTGGACTGTCACCCCTCTCTCCCCTCCGCCCCCTGTCTGTCTACCTTATCTGTCTGTCTGCCTGCTTGTCTGTTTGTCTGGCCGGCCGTCTGTCTGTCTGTCTGCCTTATCTTTCTGTCTGTCTGCCTTATCTGTCCTTCTGCCTTGTCTGTCTGTCTGTCTGTCTGTCTGCCTTGTCTGTCTGCCTTTCTGGCCGGCCGCCTGCCTATCTATCTATCTATCTGTCTATCTATCTATCTATCTATCTATCTATCTATCTATCTATCTATCTATCTATCTGTCTATCTGTCTATCTGTCTATCTGTCTATCTGTCTATCTGTCTATCTGTCTATCTGTCTGTCTGTCTGTCTGTCTGTCTGTCTGTCTGTCTGTCTATCTGTCTGCCTGTCTGGCCGTCCATCTGTTTGCCTGTCTGTCTGCCTGTCTGGCCGTCCGTCTGTTTGCCTGTCTGTCTGACTAACTGCTTGTCTGGCTGTCTCTCCATGTGGCTGACTGTGTCTGTCTGTCCATCGCACCATCTGTCTGTTTGACTAACCGTCTGTCTCTCTAACCGTCTGTTTGTCTGTCTGTATACTATCCTGTCTCTCTCTCGCTCTCTCCTTTTCGGTGAGGGAAAACATTGTTGGGTATGAAAGATTTTGGGCTCACCTTGGTGTCCATGTTGAGATGATGAGATGACATAGGTCTGTCCAGAGCCTCACGTACAAAGTCCCCTCGCCGTATCGCTCAATACAGCTAGAACAACCGTTACCCAGCCACACCCATCTGCTCACCACTTCTTCCTCATTCTGTTTGTTCACTTCACTCTCACGCTCTCTCTCTCTCTCTCTCTCTCTCTCTCTCTCTCTCTCTCTCTCTCTCTGTCTCTCTCTCCCACTCAATCTCTCTCTCTGTGTCTCAGTCTCGTACCACTTTCTCATTCTGAGTCTTGAACGTGAGCCGTGTTTATTGTTTCACTCATTTGTTCTCTGGGTTTGACGGCAGACCGTCTCTCTGGATGTGTCATACGAACACTTCCGAGAAACAGTTTATGGATTGTCATACCTCGTGGGACAGATGAAACAGGATTTTAGCAGGCTCTTCTCTCCAT
Source organism: Osmerus mordax (assembly GCF_038355195.1). Lineage (NCBI taxonomy): Eukaryota > Metazoa > Chordata > Actinopteri > Osmeriformes > Osmeridae > Osmerus > Osmerus mordax. Next base: position 17,690,139 of record NC_090055.1, read on the forward strand.
TATTTACATACGTTTTGAATGGAGAAGCACAATATTTCCATTCTCTGGCCGCCAAATGACAGCGGAATGCCCCTTTAAGGAGGTCTGATTGTGGGCCTGCATAAATTGAGTGTTAAAGGGGAGGGTTACTGGCAGGCCGTCTGAGGGATGCTTAGAGGCATGGGCAGCGGCCTCTGACTGACTTCAGCCCCACAGGATTATGCCACAGAGGCATAGCAGTCCAGGCTGGAGACAATGGACAAAGGGCCTGATTCAGGAAGCCAAACAAAGGCCACAGTCTTCAAAACGGGGGGTCAGGGGTGGCATTTTGGACCCCCCCTCTCCCCTCCCGATCCCGTTCAACCTCCCCCCCACTCCCTAGTCACGGTCTTTACCTCAGAAGTTGCTGAGCCTCCAGCTGAGACACACCACTGACCACGAGTGGACAGAGAGATGCTCATTTCATCCATCTTGTTTTTCTGCTTAGAGACCACTTGAAGCCAGTCAATGAACAGCAGCTGAATGTTTATGTGTCTGAGTGGCAGCCATGCAGGCCTCATACAGGGACCTTGAGAAGACATAGATGCTTCACACTGATGTGTCAGAGCCACCATGTTTAAAGACAAAGCTCACAGGCCCGTGCTCGACTTTTTTTTATCATCTTTGCTAATGCTGCTGTTTGATATTAGGATCTGTCAATGTAAAATCTACTGAAGGCCTTATTATGCTTTTAGATACTACATGCAAATGTCATTAAGGCTTCATGTTCAGTACTTAGAGGACCCTGCTTGAAGCACGATGTTTATGAGCTGTTGTGTTCTCCTGCATTTCCTCATCTTGGTCAGGACAGCCATCAAAGCCATTAGCCAGCATCTATATTTAACGAGTCTCACAATGCTCTTTTAGTTTTAGCGCGGCTTCAAATATTAGATTTCATCAAATATTAATGACTCGTCCTGTTTTTCTTTCAAAGATGCCTCTCTCAAACCACTCTTCCATTCTTTTAGGTCTCTCTCTCTCGCTCACTCATGTTTCAAATGATAGTCAGGCAGGTTGCAAAGCTAATGCAGGTTCAGTTGCTCAAGTAAGTACCCGATAATAGTTTATAGAGGATAAGAGAAAGGTCTTTGTTTTGCCAGGCGCAGGGTTTTTCCACGTACAGTTCAGGTGACAGATCGTGCATCAGTGTACCAGTCAACCACAAATATGATTTAGCATTTGTAATCATACATACAGTTTTTCTATATCAATTTAGGTTCAACTCAATGTTATTCAAGTGTGCAAGTAAAATGGCACAGAATACAAAAAGATCGGATTTTAACATTGGGCTAATTAAACTCTCTATTCGTTTCGCTTTCTATTAAGCAGTCCAATCAGGCACACTGTGAGTTCTCCCAGTGCCGGGGCCCCTCTTTTGCACATAATACATCAAAACGCGCTTGACGTGAAAGAAGAAAAATGGACGTTGACGTCCGGTATTGAGCTGTCAAACCTTCAATTTAGCAGATTACAGTTCCTGCGTGCCCCGCCACGATGCGCCTGGAGAGAACAGACTTTCTTATGAATAAGCCAGTCACTCTGACAGGAACTTAAACAATTGTTCCATAATGAGACAAATGCGTCTTGACAGCTTGTGATGGAGAATGGCACACTTAATTGAGAGACACCAGCCCAGTCTGGCGAATCATGAGGATTAATCTCCTGGTAATCAGTGCACGGTGCGGAAACAAAGGCAAAGTGTTCAGGGGATGTAGAGGATCTGACCGACCCACAGCTCCACAATCACGTTCCAAATAGGTGTAAATATTTCCACTCCTATGTTCACATCAGCACACAAGACTTCCAGGGAGATTAATTTCCGTCAATGTAGTACTACAATCTGTAGGAGATACCAGGGGAATGCTGAACCAGAAATAGAACAACTCTTGAATCATCCTCATTAAAATAGAACCACTGGCTGGTAATATTTTCCAGGGTGAAAACAGTAAATATTATATTTTCATTCAACTGTGTGTGGGTGTGTGTTTGTTTGTGTGTATAAATTGTGTGTGGGGTGTTTGTGTGCATGCATACATTCATGAGACTAGTGTGACAAATTAAGCATGGGGTAAATTGAGGAACTGTGTGTGGTGACTGCATGTGTGGTGTATGCATGCTGCATGGTGCATGCATTGAGTTCTGGTTGGCAGGAATGTAAAGGAGGATGTTACGTGTTTTTTTTTGTCTCGTGCACGTACGCATGCACATGCAAAACAGCCTTCACACTCAACCAGATAATAATATAAATATTCTTTGTAACTCAAAAGCTACCCGGAAATAGACTTAAGTTGATCATATCTTGATTTCTCGCTATGAGCTCTGAATAAAAAATAAGTCCTAGAATGTTATCGGAAGATGTTTGTACAGTAATAGTTACAGAAGGATGCAGCTTAAGTCAACTTCACCATCCCCCCTTTCTCCCTTCCTCTCTCCACCTCTCCCCCTCTCTCTGTAGTCTCATGGTGAGACTAATCGGCTGCCTGGTCTCTCTCCCTCTCTCTCTCAGATGTTGGGAGTTCAAGTTAAATCTGAGAGAAAACAGGATTAGAGGTCTGCCCTTAGATATGGCTTTACCTTCAGAACACATTACCACGCTCAATTAGAGCTCACGAGCAAGCCTTTGTGGAGCTTCACCCTTGGGGGAGAAGGGGGGATGAGTGGGGGGCTGAGAGACTGGCAGAGGAAGGGAGGGGGTCAAACAGGGAGGGCTGTGCGATCTCTTTGTGTGCGAGAGGCGGGGGACAGCGTCCGTGAGCTCTCATCCTTGGCGTCCTCCTCCGCCCGGAGCGACGCGTGTCGACGGCAGATTGTTGGAAAAGGGCACTGTGCCCCCCGAGCCAGGCGCTAGGTGGGGTGTTTTCCGCTCGGGCGCCGCTGTGAGAGTGAACGCACGGCAGTCTCATTGCCAGCACAGGGGGCACCCCCCCCCCCCCTTCCCTCCCTCCCTCCCCCCCACCCCACCCCACCCTCCCTCCCCCCCACCCCCCCCCCCCTCCCCCCCCCCTCCCCTCCCCTCCCTCCCTCCCTCCCTCCATCACTGTCTCTGGTCGCATAGGGGGGATGGTGGGTATGTGTGCAAAGGACGGGTTGAGGTAAGGTGTGCAGAACATCGGGATGTGAGAGTGGGGGCTGTTTGTGGGGGGTCAGGGAAGGGGGCTGGGGGGGGGGGGGGGGCGCTGGAAAAGATGAGTCTCCACCTTTATGTGAGGTGAAGGATCAATGAGGCTTAAAGAACTGACGGCATCACTTCCTGACACGCTGGATGGTTGATGCTTGCTGAAGCTTCCAGAACCCTCGTCTTCTCCATCTCGCTCCGACTGTCACCTTGATGAGGTGACATTTCAGAAAAGAGCCCGTCGGTGAGGAGGATGCAGCATGCTACATAAAGTACTTTATAGAAACACCACAGGACTCGGCTTGAGGAATCACGGATGATCCCGTGATGTTTCGCTAAACAAAACAAACAACGTCCATATTTAGGTCATTCGCTGACAGAAACATACACAAACAAAGATTATTATATATTTTTAAGCATTTTCTTTCGGTTATTTGAATTGAAACCAACAATACAGAGGATGTTGTTAACAGCAACAGATATGCTAAATTACTATGCTGCACCCCAATGACCACACCTATACAACGGCTATACCAAACAACAGTCCACTTCTTGAGGTCAGCATGAGAGAGTCTGGACTTAAATCCATCTGATCAAATTGAGGTCTAACCTCACTACACCAGCTCTCCCCGAAGTTCAAAGGGCAAGTCATAATCGCTTCTCTGGGGTGGCCCGTCAGCCGTGCGATCGTTTATTCTGATTGGCTGCTCCCTGAAAGCCGTGCCCCTCCCTCCTCTCTGCCGGAAAGAACGTTGTGTCAGCAGCATCGGAGGCAATGCGCAGGAAATATTCATACAGCAGGAAACTGTCACAGACACATTGATTTTGGGAGAGCAGTTCACTGACCTCCGGGAACAGGAGAGGGGGTCTCCTGTCGACCGCCTGCTGGGGGACCCTGGGTCCAGCGTAGGAGGGGGGTGGGGGCAGAGAGGGGGGCAGTACGTCCTGGTAAAGACCCCGGGCCCTCACCTCCTCATACTCGTGGCTCTCCCCCGGGTAGCGGGCCCCTGGAACAGCCAAAGATGCCACAACACCCCCCCCCCCCCCCCACAAAGGAGAGCGACGGAGGGTGGACAGACAGTAGACATGAAATACAGTGTGAAACATAAGCACTTTGCTGAAAGGCACATCTGCTCCCAGTGGCTGTATTGGTCCTTTCCACATGGGGATGGCGCGCGTACCGGATGTCAGAGTGTGTCTCACCGTATGTGGGCGGGCCCTCGGGAACCGGGAGGAGAGAGGGCCGGTAGTCACCGGTGGGGTAGTAATAATGACAGCTCTCCTGTCGACGCATAGGAGAGAAAATATTCATGAAACAATCATTAAGTCGGGAATGATGTTGTGTGTTTAAATGTGTACACACACGGGGGACTCCAAGCATGCAGCTTGACATAGAGCGCATCTGTTGTTATCTAACTGAGGGATAGCAGAAGCCTGTCTCTGAGGGGAGGGAGCATTTGATACTGCCTCCTCCAACAACACAGAACTCTCTTTTTGCCTTCTCGTTAAATCCCCTGGAACATTTTATTCCTGGCGGTTCAAGTCCTGGCTGGCCTTTTACAAAGTGCAAAATGATAATTTGGGAGAGATCGATGTATATTTTGAATGCTAATTGTGAGCTATTGATTTCCGGAGCGTCTTGGAGATTCGCTAAAGGTGTTTATTCGTTTTTCTCTCCAATTCCCCGGTTCCACCAGAATCCTCCACTTCTTCCTTTGACAGATGAACGCACCCCCTCTTGGCCTTTTCCCCTCCCTCCCTCCCTCCCTCCCTCCCTCCCTCCCTCCCTCCCTCCCTCCCTCCCTCCCTCCCTCCCTCCCTCCCTCCCTCCCTCCCTCCCTCCCTCCCTCCCTCCCTCCCTCTGCTCTCCTCTTCCACTTACTTTATTCCACCCTTCTTGTTTGCAGCCTGTCCTTGCTCTCGTCTCATTGCACCTCCTGATGTCAGCCGTTCTCCTCGTCTTTCGCTTATCTTATCTCACCTGCTGTCGACACCCCGATCCCCCCCCTCCCCCCTTTCCCCCCCCACCTCCATCCTCACTCACCCCTATCCACATCCCCTTCACACCATACTCACCCACCCCCATCTTCCGTCTCCATCACCCCCACCACACCCCACCCCCATCTCCTCCAACCCCCCCCCCCCCCCCCCCCCCCCCCCCCCCCCCCCCCCCCCCGCCCCGTCCTCACCGCGCCGTAGCTCTCGTAGACGCTGCCGTCCGGTTCGGATCCGGAGTCCATGAGGAGGGTGTGCTGGGCGGACGGGTTCACCCTCTCCCTCACCTCGTACCTGCTGGAGCTGCTCACCGTCGACAGGGTGGACCTGCAGGGGAAACACAACCACAACACAACCACAGCGCCTGCAGGAGGTGGAACACGACCACAGCACAACCACAACACAACCACAGCGCCTGCAGGAGGTGGAAAACGACCACAGCACAACCACAACACAACCACAGCGCCTGCAGGAGGTGGAACACGACCACAGCACAACCACAACACAACCACAGCGCCTGCAGGAGGTGGAAAACGACCACAGCACAACCACAACACAACCACAGCGCCTGCAGGAGGTGGAACACGACCACAGCACAACCACAACACAACCACAGCACCTGCAGGACGTGGAACACAACCACAGCGCAACCACAACACCTGCAGGACGTGGAACACAACCACAGCACAACTACAGCACCTGCAGCTGTGCTGAGGGTGACTTTTACTTCTCAGGTGACATTCATGTAGACTACACTATCTTGGCTCCTCCAGGGTGGGTGTGTAGGTGTGTGCGTGTGGGTGTAAAAATATATGTGCGTGCATGTATATGTGTGTGTATGTTCACATGTGGGTTGTGCGCTGTGTGTGCGTGTGTCGGAGGTTTTCGCCGCCTCCGCTGTTTCAGGTGCTGATCTGCGGGTCAGGGTTCAGTTCCGCCCCTCTACACACTCAGCAGCCTGGGAAAAAGGACTCACCTCTCCTCCTCACTCTTCTTTCCCTCCGACTCACTTTCCCCTGGACTCTCTGGAGGACAGGGGGAGAGGGAGGGAGGGAGGGTGGGGGGTAAAGGTTTCAGGAACTGAGGATTGGGATTGGAGTGTTTCAAGAGGACTTAAAGGGGTTCCGAGACAAAGAGAGGGATGGATAGACCACGAAGGGAGGGAAGGGATGACAGAGATAGCCGAGGGACGTGTGCGCGAAGACGGGGAGGGTGACAGGCGGAGAGGAGGAGGACGGAGAGATGAGAAGGGTGGACGCGCTGACAGTGTCGCTGGCGCGCAGGAGGCGTTTGATTAGAACGATGGAATGACGGAGCAGCTTGACGGCTCCAGCAGACGAGTGCGGAGGCTAGGAGCCAACGGGGGAGGAGGCGAGGAGAAAAAACGAGGCACAGAATGAAGGAGAGAGAGAGATGGAATGGGGGAGGGGAAACGGAAGAGGAAGAAGAAGGGAGGGAGAGACTGGGCGGAGTTGAGAGTTACGTTGCGACCCAGAGTCGTCTTCTGGAAGCTGACCGGGGATTCGAGGTGGTTATTTTTCCGACCATGAAGACAACGGTTCACGAGAACAACAGGTGATGTTGCTGTGGTTACCTGTTTGGCCCCGCCTCTTCCTCCACCTCAGTACCAGGAAGCATCCCAGCATGTTGATCAGCAGCAAGACTCCGCCCACCCCCAAGGACACCAACAGGGAAGTCGACAGATCACTGTCCTCTGCAATAACAATCCAAACAAAAATAAAAACAGGAAGCTGATTCAGTGAGGGGAGTGTGTGGTGAGAGGTTAGTCGTTTAGAGTGTGCTTGGATGATAGTGAAATACGAATACTGGTCACAGTTAAGAGGTGATATTATGCAGCCTCGGCCAGACTCCATTTTCTAATACTGATAAAAGACTAACAGAAGAGAATAAAGTTTCATTCATGAACGGGTGCCATGACAACGGCTTCTTTCAAAGAGCAAACAGTAACAGCCTCAGAGGTGCATATATTAACATGATTTCACCAAATGAAGCAAGGTGAGGAGCAAATACAAATTTCCCCACTGGCCTAAAAAAAAAAGAAGCTTTTAGGAGAGTTTCGAAAAAAGCACTTTACTCTCTGAGCCTCGTCCTGGTTCTTCCGTGTCAACCACACCTTCCACTGACTCCTCTGTGGGGCAAAAGGAAAAAAGGAGAACAACCGAGGCAGAAGATGAGTCATTTACGACCACAGTGCCTGCAAGACCAAAGAGACAAACCAGCCTGCAGAGTAGGAGTGTAGGTATTTGCCGACGGGCAGTGCCGAGAGACATCCAGGGCCTCCGAAAACACCTCAGGTGTTCCCGAGTGCTGGGGCTGCTCCATACTGACCCTCGGTGGTGATGGTGAGAACGGCGTTGTTGTCAGCGTAGCTGCTCTCCCCGATGGCGTTCAGGGCGTTGACTGAGAGGTTGTAGGCGGTGGCGGGGGAGAGGCCGGTGACGGCGAAGACGTTAGCTTTGGGAGGGTACACGTCCACGTACAGGAAGCTGGCAGACTGAGCCCAGCGGTACCTGCCAATCAAACGCCTCAGATGAGGAAGCGTGAAACGGCGGCCTGGGTATCTTTGACGGAAAGCGAATGAGGGTGTCTCGTACCGTACTCTGAACCTCTGCTCCAGGCCTCCGTCGAAACCCGGGATCCACTCCAGAGTGATCGAGTTGTGGGTCACGTCGAGCAGACTGAGCCCTGATGGAGGGTCTGGATGATCTGAGGAGGACAGAGAGAGAGATAGAGAGAGAGAGAGAGAGAGAGAGAGACAGAGAGGGAGGGAGGGACAGAGACAGAGCAAGTTGGATTGAAAGCAGGAGAGATGAGGAGAGATGAGGGGGCAGAAGTAGAGAAAGGCAGGAAGGATGATGAGGCAGAGAGAGAGAGAGAGAGAGAGAGAGAGAGAGAGAGAGAGAGAGAGAGAGAGAGAGGGATGGATGGATGGAAAGAGTGAAACAACATCAGTGGAAGACAGACTCTGGCTTCCGGCTGTTCAGTCAGCCGAATAAATAGGTCTAGCATTGGGCCCCTGTCATGTGATAGTGGAGCAGGGAGGTCAGCAGGGTGAGTATCTCCATCTTCAAACCCAGGAGGAGGGAAGCGATGGGGGGAGGGGCGAGGGGGAGAACCCAGCAGTAGCTCTCTCCCACTCCGGCCTTCTGATGATAAGGAACCATATAAAATTTATTATCGCTGCGTCAGATTAATTATGAATATTCACGGCAGTAAAAAAAAAAAATTAAGGGAGGGGGTGTAAAAACACGGGGAATATTGGATTGTATTTCACGCTTTTTATGGTAAACATTAAATGAGTCCAAGAGCCGGCTTTGGGGATAGCTTGGGGCTGGACTGTGTTGATCGCAGCTGTGGTGGTGGCGTAGGGATACTTTTTTTCGCTGGGGGGGGGGCAACTCTGCCTCAGTGCACAGAGGGAGAAAAGCATATCACTGCAACCTTATCTGAGAGAGAGAGAGACAGAGAGAGAGAGACAGAGAGAGGGAGGGAGGGACAGACGGATGGAAGGATGGAGGGTGCTGCGCAATAAGCTGACGATAAGAGAGAGATACGGCATTGAAATGAGACTGCTCAAGGATCACACACCCAGGACCAGCTTCCTGGTCTTGTGAGAAGACTCTGCTTGAGGGCCCTCCCACTCCATTCTAACGGCGCTGCAGATGACTGATATCGCTGCAAACAACACACCACACTGACACACAATTATTTTGAGGAGCTGCCAAATTAGGGGCAATGGGAGAAGAAGCAGCGAGCTGACGAGGATGTGCTGTGCATCCTCTTCTCTCTGTACACCACCTCACTTGGACCACCTCCCATGGCTTCTCCTACCACTGCTATGCTGACGACACGCAGCTGTACCTGTCGTTCCTCCCGACCGATCCGGGGATCTCAGCTAGGATCGAGGCCTGCCTCACAGACATCTCCGCCTGGATGACCGAGCACCACCTCCAGCTGAACCTCGCCAAAACAGAACTCCTCATCATCCCGGCTAAACCCTCCATCTCCCACGATCTCTCAATCACCCTGGGATCTGCGACGGTGACCCCTTCATCCTCTGCCAGGAACCTTGGGGTTACCATGGACGACGAGCTCTCCCTCACAGCCCACATTGCTGCAGTATCCCGGTCGTGTAGATTCACTCTCTACAACATCCGGAAGATCAGGAGATACCTATCTGAGCACTCCACCCAGCTGCTAGTCCAAGCACTTGTCCTCTCCAAGTCGGACTACTGCAACTCGCTGCTCGCTGGTCTCCCAGCATGTGCAACCCGCCCTCTTCAGAGGATTCAGAACGCAGCGGCCCGCCTGGGCTACAATCTACCCAGACGCTCCCATGTTACCCCTCTCCTCATCTCTCTCCACTGGCTACCTATCACGGCCCGTATCAGATTCAAAACCCTGGTACTGACCTTCCGAGCAGTGAACGGGACTGCACCCGACTACATCAAGTCTCTCCTGCAGCCTTACACCCCCACCCATCACCTACGGTCTTCTTCAGACTTTCCCATTGACCCTTCCGTGAATGCATATGCATGACACGGAAAAGCGCAATTTGCCATTTTGAGTTCCCGCGACAGGCAATCTGCGCTTTTCCCTCAGTGCGGCATGTTTGTACATACCTCGCGATACTTTTACGCGCAAATTGCGAAACAAATACGCCTGAAGTGGGTGCAAAAGCGTTAGTACATGAGGCCCTGACTGTCTCTCCACCTTCAAGAAAAGGCTCAAGACGCACTTGTTCCGGGAGTACAACGGTACTTAGGAATGGTTTGCTTGACCCGATGTTAGTTTCCTCAAGGATCACAATGACTCTTGCTTAGAGACTTGTTGCTCTTGTGGTTAGTGGTAACTGATTTTAAAAGATTTACTCGCTGTGATATATTGTTTTTATTATTGTTGCTTGTTTTTCTACAGGTACACTTGCACTTATAGCGGTTCATGTTGTTTAATTGTAACTTATTTAACTACATGCTCTTATGGTTCTTCCCTTTGGCACTTATTTTGGTTGTTCACAATATGTGCTTCATGTTTTGGCTACTCGCAATGTTTTTGGGGCTATCTTGTTGTTATTATCAGGGACCGATGCACTCTGTAAAGCTCTCTCTTGGAAGTCACTTTGGATAAAAGCATCTGCTAAATGAATAAATATAAATGTAAATTATGATCTGACCGGTGAACTGACCTCTGACCTTGGCCAATTTGCCTTCTCAACCAGGCGCTTTGTTAAAGCTTGCGCATGCCCGTGCACACACACACACACACACGCACGCATATGTACAAAGACACACATACACGCTCACATGCACACACACCCACACTCACGCACGTATGCACACGTACACGCACACAAAAACACGCGCATACACACACGTCAACAAACGCACAGGGACACACACCCGTACGCACACGCATACAAACGTGCAAACAAACACACAGAGACACACTCACGCACACTCAAATCAGGGCTCTCAAGCCTTCTCATGCCTTTGCCGCGAGACTCACACATTTCAACCACTTCTCACGCTCTTACGCAACACCTCGTATTTCTCACGCTGAGAAGTAAGGGATAACTTGTCCCGCTATAAGCAAACGGAAGTACACTTTCAGTTGAGTTGATAGCTATCTTGAGTTATACAGAGTTACAGTTTTTTACAGTCGCTAGGACACATTTCTCAATACTTCGGCCCCTTTTTCAAAACTCTTCACACAGTGAGCACAACAGAAGTATATGTGGGCTAAACTGTGGAGAATGTATCATTGTTTTGGCACAAAATGCATTCAATGACTACATCTTTCAAATTACGTTCGTTCTTTTCTCACTTCGACAGAACAACTGACAAAACTCTATGTACCTACAGGCCAATTTGCACATGATTACATATTGTTTTCAAAACTGTTACAGTTTTTTACAGTCGCTAGGACACATTTCTCAATACTTAGGTCACTTTTTCAAAACTCTTCACACAGTTCTCCTAACCAACTTGCAGCTCGGCACAGCTGAAATTTGAAAGATGTAGTCATTGAATGCATTTTGTGCCAAAACAATGATAAATGATCCACAGTTTAGCCCACATATACTTCTGTTGTGCTCACTGTGTGAAACGTTTTGAAAAAGTTACTTAAGTATTGAGAAATGTGTCCTAGCGACTGTAAAAAACTGTAATTCTTGTATTCTGGAATTACTCAGTGCAAAAAAAGACATACAATATATTGAAGCATACTGGATCATGTCTGAATCATTCCAGTAACATATATTGCAGTGAATTCTAAACAGTAGAGGGGTGTCCTTGTTTTACATAAGAAAACATTGCATAATGCTACCTGTTGTTAGTGTTTTTTAGGTCATTGTTTTGTGGGTGACAAAGTGTGTTTGTTGGCTGTCAACCTTTGCTAGCGTTATTGAAGAAGGAGTTGATTTGAGACATGTATGAAGTGATTTGGTAGTTTTAGCGCATTTTGAATGGGAAATTCACTGCTGTGCCAAGCTGCAAGTTGGTTAGGAGAACTGTGTGAAGAGTATTGAGAAACGTGTCCGAAACCCCCCCCCCCCTCCCCCCAAGCCTCCCGGATACCGGACGCCGTCCCCAAACGTTGACAGGTATGGTAATCTCACGCCCCAACTTTAATGAGATTCGAGAGCCCTGCTTCCATACATGCGTACACACACAAAGACATACTGGTGCTGAGAAGCTGGATGTCCAGGGAATCCTCTCCGAGCGGGTTGCGAGCGCTGCAGGTGAAGACCACGTAGTCCAGCGCTGCGCTGACGTTCACCACCGTCACCGTGCTGATGTGGATGAAGCTCTCTCTCACTGTCTGCTCCTCGTACCTGGGGAACACACACACGCGTGGGACAAACGCACACACGGACACACACACACACGCGTGTGAAAACAAACAAACAAACACAAACATGGTAAAAACGAGCGCAAACGCACAGGTGAAAACGAACACCCGCAAGCCACAAACTCATGTTGGAATTGTCAGTGTTCATGAGATGCTACCTGTCAACAACAACTGACAACTGGGACTAGCGAGTGCTAAACCACAACATTTCACACATCAGGGAAGGATTAAACAGGCATTAGAAGAGAGCAAGCTAAGTAAAACATGTCCTCAATCTGGATTCAATGGTAAAAATAAGGCCAGAACAGATCATCTGTGAAAACAAATCTAATTATCAAGGATCATGAATATGCAATCGCTGTCGCTAACACACACTAACTTGCAAATGTTGACGTTTTAAACATATCTTCGCAAGTGTGAAAGTCAGGGTGTGTGTGTGTGTGTGTTTGGGAGAGGGATGAATTAATGAGCGAGAGGTACTGTACTGTGAGAGATAAAGAGATAGATGGAGAGATAGCTCAAAATAGAGAGTGAGAAAGATAGGGAGATGGAGAGAGCAAGAGGCAGATAAGGAGAGAGAGAGAACACAAGATGGACGACAGAGAGGGAGCGAAGGAAATGAAAGAGCAGCGGCACCTGGGGTTTGAGAAGTCCATGGGCACACCGTCCTTGGCCCAGGAGAACTCGACCTTGGGGATGCCCTCGGCCTGGCACACAACCTCAGCTGTGCTGGTGCCATCCCCCCGACTGGCCACCTTGGTCCACTGGGGCCCCTTCTGGAGCTCTGGCTTAACTGACACACACACACATGCAGGCCCACACACATAGAGACACACACAAATAGACAAACACACAGACACATGTAGCCATAGACACACACACGACGAGACATACACACATGTAGACACGCACACACAGGCGCACACGCAGACTGAGACCCATGTATTATACACGATCACGCACACCCAAACACAGACCGATGCCGAACCGTGTGCACAATGTTACGCTAACGCTCAGCCCGCAAAGTCATGGATTTGACATGGGCGACTCACAGCGCACCACCAGCTCCACCTCCACGCTGGCAGGGGGCGCTATGCCATTGTCAGCAGTGCACCGGTAGCGCCCTGCAGAGGCCCGGGTCGCCTCCAGGATGGTCAGCAGGCCTGTTTCCTCCCTCTGGGTCTCCTCCCCAATCTCCATCTCTCCGTCCATCTCCCCCTGGAGAGAGAGAGAGAGAGAGGACGGGGGTGAGAGTGGGAGGAGGAGAGAGGGAGGCAGGGAAGGAGAAGAAAAAAGAGAGGGGGGCATTGGGTAAACCAAAGAGGGAGGACGAGAGGGGGGAGAGAGAGGGGGGAAGGAGAGAAGGAGAGACAACGGAAGATGGAGACGGGCAGTGAGGAGGATGAAACCGAGAAAGACAGGAGTGAAAACGAGAGAGATGAGGAACGAGAGGGGCGGAAGAGAGAGAGAGAGGGATGCGGAGGAAGGAAAAGACGGGGGGGGGGGGGTGAGAGGATGAAGCCAGAGAACAGAGGAATGAGAGGAGGAGGACAGGGAGAGAGAGGATGCAGAGAGAGGAGTAAGCAAGAGGAGCAACACAATAGGAGGCTGGACGAATGGAGGGGATGGAGGGTGTGGGTGGAGAGAGAGAGAGAGAGAGAGAGAGAGAGAGAGGGAGAGAGAGAGAGAGAGAGAGAGAGAGGGAGAGAGAGAGAGAGGGAGAGAGAGAGAGAGGGAGAGAGAGAGAGAGAGAGGGAGAGAGAGAGGTAGAGAGAGGGAGAGAGAGGGAGAGAGAGACAGAAAGAAACAGAGAAAGAGCAGGACAGGGAGAAATGCCAGGGGGCGAGCGGCAGATACGGAGACCATGGTACGTTGACAAATGTGCCCTTTAGTCGGAGAGCTGTAATGAAAGCTATTTTTCTGTATTTGGGCAGAGAGTGCAACAGGGAGAGGTGGGCTGGAAGGATAGTTAGAGCCAGTGAAATATGGAGCGTCTGTGCATTTAGAGGGAGGAGTGATAAACGGTAAGAAAGGATAAAATAATAGGAAAGAGGTCAGATAAAGGAAATAAAAGTGTGTGCGTGCGTGTGAGTGTGTGTGTGTGTGCATGTGGGTTTGTGTGTGTGTCTGTGAGCATGCGTGCACGTGTGAGTGTGGCTGTGTGATGGTGAGCATGTGTGTGTGCGTGTGACTGTGTGCATGCGTGCATAAGTGAGTGTGTGTCTGTGTGCTAGTGTTCACGCGTGTGTGCGTGTGCGTGTCAGAGCTGCTCCGACGCCTCACCAGCCACTTCCAGGAGAACATGCCGGATGGGACGGGGTTGGCATCCGCCACACACAGCAGGTCTGCCGTCCCTTCCACGTCCACGTAAACAGGGTTCACCTCAGCCCTCACGCTGGGGGCGTCTGGAACACAGAGCAGCAGGTGAGCGTGGAGCGGTGGGCATTAGGACCTGCTCGGACACCCTGTGGCTCCTGGATGCCTGTCCTGAGACCATCCAGCCTGCTCTGAATGAAACACCCTCCTCAACCTCCATTACATGACCCCTAACATCCAAGTAAGTGGAGAGTCTGTGAATGTGCCACATGAGAGATGGACGGTCACCCCTCCCTCCTCCTTACTCCCCTCCCTCTCTCCTCCCTTCTCCTTTCACCCCTCCCTCTGCCTTCTTTCTCTCCCCCCGGTCCTCCCTCCATCATTCTCTCCCCCACTTTCCTCCTTCTCTTTCTCCCTCCCAGTCCACCCCCCCTCCCCAATCCTCTCCATCTCTCTCCCCACTCCTGTCAGTAGAGTGTGCGTGTGTATGTTTGTAAGTGTGTGTATGTATAAGTGTGTGTGTGTGGTGTGTCTGTGCCCCCCCTGTCTCCTCCCTGTGGGTATCATGCACTCACAACAACAAGACCATTAGTGCCTCGTCGCCCCCGCCCATGTTCCTACACAGACCGCTACTGGCGGGAGGAACCACCAGAGACCCAGCCCCCTCACACACGCACGCACACATACACACACACGCACACACCCCAGAGTCACAGAGATCCACCCGTGTCTCCAATTTAACCAAGAACGACATTGTTAAGTGGGCTACACTGCCACCCATAAAAGCTATTACAATCCTCCATACATTATGAATACCTACAACTGTCGGGACCAATCCTGTCTGCAGTGCTGTATCCGTTTGGCTGCTGCTGTGGGCTTTGGAGGAACATTCAGACCTAGATTCTCCTCACTGCTGTTATTAAATAATCAGTGAGGGAGATTGAGGGATGAGGCAGGGGGAGGACGCTAGCGGATGAGGCTGGGGGGATGAGGCTGGGGGTTGAGGCTGGGGGTTGAGGCTGTATTTGTATAATGAATCACATTTTTCCAGATTGTTCTTTTCTCTTAGCTGCATAGCAGCAGAGAGTCTGGGTTTGTATGTCTTTATAAGGCGGTCAATTTGTATGTATTTGAGAGACGGGTAAGAGGTTGGGGCTGGGGCTTGGGCTAGGGCTTGGGCTAGGGCTGGACCTAGGGCTGGGGCTGGACCTAGGGCTGGGCTGGACCTAGGGCTGGGGCTAGGGCTGGGGCTGGGCTAGGGCTAGGGCTGGGTCTAGGGGCTGGGGCTAGGGCTGGGGCTAGGGCTAGGGCTGGGTCTAGGGGGCTGGGGCTAGGGCTAGGGCTGGGGCTGGGGCTGGGGCTGGGGCTAGGGCTGGGTCTAGGGGCTGGGCTAGGGCTAGGGCTAGGGCTAGGGCTGGGGCTGGGGACATGGAGCGCTCTGTATTCAGACAGCTACTGCAGGTGTGAGGCAGGTGTCAATTTGTATGTAATTTGAGAGACGGGTAAGAGGTTGGGGCTGGGGCTTGGGCTGGGGCTTGGGCTAGGGCTAGGGCTGGACCTAGGGCTGGGCTAGGGCTAGGGCTGGAGCTGGGGCTAGGGCTGGACCTAGGGCTGGGGCTAGAGGCTGGGTCTAGGGGCTGGGGCTAGGGGCTGGGGCTAGGGGCTGGGGCTAGGGCTAGGGCTGGGGCTAGGGCTGGGTCTAGGGGCTGGGGCTAGGGCTGGGGCTAGGGCTAGGGCTGGGTCTAGGGGCTGGGTCTAGGGCTGGGGCTGGGGCTAGGGCTAGGGCTGGGTCTAGGGGCTGGGGCTAGGGGCTGGGGCTAGGGGCTGGGGCTAGGGCTAGGGGCTGGGGCTAGGGCTGGGTCTAGGGGCTGGGGCTAGGGCTGGGGCTGAGGCTAGGGGCTGGGGCTAGGGCTAGGGCTGGGGCTAGGGGCTGGGGCTAGGGCTGAGGCTAGGGGCTGGGGCTGGGGACCTGGGGGACATGAGCGCTCTGTATTCAGACAGCTACTGCAGGTGTGGTCCTGGTCTAGGTGTGCTGGGAGGAGCCTGAGAAGCTGCTTACACAGGACGTCCAGAGGTGATGGG
>NC_090055.1:17709034-17720783 GCF_038355195.1 Osmerus mordax
TGAGAGATTGAGAAAAAGAGAGAATGAGAAATAGAGAGACAGCGTTAGAGAAAGAGAGAGACACAGTGGAACATATGTGTGTATTGTCACAACCGTTCTCACAAACCCTAACCTATTTTCCTATCAAATTATCCAGAGCATAAATCCAGTCAGCGTTGCATCAAGCACAGCCTTCCACCCCGGCTCCCTCCCTCCCCCTTCCCTACACCCCTCGACCCTCCCTACAGCACCTCTTGGGCCCGAGGCTCCAGGAGATGTTGGTCTGGGGGTTACTACTCCCAGTCTGGCACTCGAGCTGCAACGTTTGTCCGCTGTGAAGTACACTCTGCCGGGCCTCGATCTTTACGCTGGTGGCTGGAACTGCTCGCAGGTGGAACAGATGAGACAGCACTGTTAACAACACCGCCCGGCCAAACCTGCTGACTACCAGTGTTTGCAGTAAAGGTCAGAGAGAAAATGTGAGATTGTTTTTGTTTTTATGCTATCCTGGCCAGAGGTGTGTGCGTGTGGGTGTGAGAGAGTGACTCACACTGGGACGAGCAGCTTGGAGGAGGCTGAGAGCGTCTTCTTGGCGCTGTTGGTGCGTCACAGCGGTAATTAGCTTGGTTGTCGCTAGGCTGCAGCAGCAGAACCAGCTCTCTGGACACTCCCTTGTCTGAGGGCAAGTGCCTGGAAGCTTCTACGGCCTTGCCATTCTACAAGAAGAAGAAGAAGAAGAAGGAGAAGAAGAAAGGTTTGTTGGTTTTGGATGACACACACACGTGTAGGAGCAGCGACTCACACACTGGCATCCAGGAGCAGTGGTCAGCCACATCAACGACTCCACACTGCAACTCCATTCTACAGGAAGTGGACGGGATGACAGGAAGTGACACGGATCCAGAGCGACGCTACGCTGCCGAGCATACAGGGTTGTCGACCTTTCTCACACACACACCACACAACACATACATATCCACACACGCATAACACACACACACCTTGTACAGGTGAGGGTTCCGGTTGGGTTTCCCCCGCTGGAGAAGCACACAAGATGGACGGTGGTTCCTGAGCGTAGGGGGATGTCCTCTGGAGGACCATCCACCACACCTTCTGGGGAGGGTCTGGGGGGGGGGGGGGCAGCGAGAGAGGGAGAGGGGGAGGGGGAGACAAGAAAGAGAGGAAGGGGGGAAGAAAGAGGAAGAGGGGGAGAGAAGAAAGGGGGAGAAGAAGGAGAGAGAAGGGGCAGAGAAGGAGAGGAATAGGGGGAGAGAAGGAAGGGGAGAGAGGGAGGGAAAGGGAGAGGACGGGACAGAAAGAGAGCAGGCGAGTGAGACGAGGGAGGGAGAGAGAGAGAGAGAGATTGAGGAAGGCAAGCAACATTAGGAAGGTGGAGTTGTCGCTCCTTTGTTATCATGTCCCCTAGGAGTTCCCAGCGTCGGGGTGGGGAGGAGATCCCAAACATGTTGCTGTTGTGTGCACTCACAGAAGACCTGAAGGTTAGTGGACTGGCTCTTGGAGAAGCGCGTGCCCTTGTTGAAGGTCTCGCAGGTGAGTGGAAGTCCGTTCTCCTCGCGAGACACGAGGTGGGTCAGGTTGGACATGCTGGTCATGCCTCCGTGGTCTCCCTGCAGACACACACAGGCACTCAGAACACCGCCGGTCGCCCCCCCCTGCTCTACAACGTTCTCTGCAGAGAACAACACACTCTGAATTCATCCAGCACCAGCACAGATGGCAAATTAACACAACCTTCTGCTGATGTTTATTTTCTGGATCGTTCCTGATTGACAAACAAATACGTTCTCGTCGATCTCCTCTCTCTCTCTCTCTCTCTCTCTCTCTCTCTCTCTCTCTCTCTCTCTCTCTCTCCTCTCTCTCTCTCTCTCTCTCTCTCTCTCTCTCTCTCTCTCTCTTTCTCTTTCTCTTTCTCTCTCTTTCTAAGCTGAAATAAATTGAAACAAACTCCAATTTGCACCTGTACTGAAGGGTCATGCCGGTCTAGCAGCTATGGGTGATCAAGGATATTATTGAGTTGATTACTGTGAAAGCCTTTCCGGAGCAAAACAGACTAAAGACAGTAACAAATAAACCCCAGCCCAGTGTCAGTCTTCATAACCTCTCTGTTGCAAGGCAGCGTTTAGCCTCGCAGACTCGACACGGCGCGGCCCGCCTGAGTGCGTGTCTGCGTGTGCGAGATCAAATGGGGGAAAAAAGGCCGCTTTCCCAGGAAGAAAGAGCTGGCGTGTCACTTGCTCTGCTCCCCTCTCCCCTCTCTCTCTCCCCTCTCATCACTTTGATCTCATTAACGTACACAAAAGCACGACGAGGAAGAGACTCTTTTCCTGCGAGCGCCGAGGCCAGTTTCGCTCCCGCCGCCAGGATCAGTGCTGTCTGGGGGAGTGGGTCGTGTGCAGCGAATCATCGCCTGTCTATCTAGGAAAATCAAGATGTCAATTCTCGGGGCAGAGACAGGCCTAGGCTCTCGCCACTGGTTCACAGATGTTGAACTCTCTCTGTCTCTAATCTTGTGAGGCGGCATTCTTTCCCTTCTAGAAAAGACCCTCCGAAGCGACGTCTGAACGGAAGGCTATTTCGGTACCGAGCGGGGAAATTTCACACGCATTATCACATTCTGCCCACGGCGATGAAGGGGTAAAAAGCATGATGTAGGCTGCTGGCGCTATCCACAACGTCACGTGTACTCAGTCAAGAAGGATGCTCAGCAGTTGTGTGTTGCGCTGAAAGTGCTCCCCCCACCTCTTCCAGAACGACGGAGGTGGAGTTGAGTTCCTGGAAGCCCAGCCACCAGCGGATCGTGACAGGAGGGTTACTGGAGCTGCTGGAGCAGGATAGAGACACCTCCTTCCCCTCGACGGCCTTGAAGGACCCCTGCACTTTGACCTCTTTGGGTTCGACTGACACGCACACACACACACACACAGAGACACACATACACAGAGGTGGATAGGAAAAGACAGATTCAGTTCAAATGATCTTCTCAACATGACTGTTGCGCAGTGCAACACTTCAATCACAGTGTCTCAGTGGATGTTTCAGGAAGCGGAGAATGAGTTCCAGCAGGGGGTTTTAGGACTGAGGCTGGGGGAGGGGGGCGGGGGCATCACTTTTCTTTTTCGAAGATTTTCCTGCTGTAGGCCCAGAGGTTACGGGGGCAGCTGAGGACAGCTTAGCTGAGGAGAGCAGGCCTGCCTGGCCTGGCTCTTCCTCAGCTTCAGCCCCAGCTTCTGCCCCAGCCTCTGCCCTTAGCCTCTGCTCCAGCCTCTTCTTCAGCTTCAGCCCCACCTCTGGCCAAGCCTCAGACTCTGCTCCAGCCTCTTCCCTCAGCCCCAGCCTCTGCCTCAGACTCTGCCCAGCCACTTCCTCAGCCTCTGCCCTAGCCTCTGTCCCAGCCCCAGCCTCTGCCCCCAGCCTCTTCCTTAGCCCCAGCCCCAGCCTCTACTTCAGCCTCAGACTGTGCCCCAGCCTCTACTTCAGCCTCAGACTGTGCCCCCAGCCCCAGCCTCTACTTCAGCCTCAGACTCTGTCCCAGCCCCAGCCTCATCCCTAGTTACAAAGTCAGAGCAGGAGAGTAAAGACGCCAGCTCATTTCAACATTGACGCTGTGTGAATAAAATAGTGTGTGGTAGTGAGGGAGGCTGCCCCGGGGCCTGTCTGCCTCGGAGAGCGTGATGAACATGGCAACGCTGCAGAGCTAGAGGCTGCTGGAGAGAGGCCTCACTGAGGCCTGGCCTCCTCCACAAATTCATTCCATGTTTGTTTTATTTTTGCAGAAAAAAAAACTATGGAGCAAAAAAGAAAAGCAAAAAAAGAAACGAAAAATGGAATGTATAATCTATTACCTGTTGGCATTATTATCACCGCACAAAGTGTAGCTTTACTGCCTTGGGAGAAGTGCATTGGAGCGATTCAGCTAAATTAGCTCGCTGTAAAAGAGCAAGCCTGCAGTCTAGCACGATTCTGACTGAAATATAGTCTGGAGTCGTAATCACCATTGGTTTCATTAATGATGTTAGCATTAGAAGCGATGCTGCCACAGAATAAGTATTGATATTACTGCTGGTGACTACAGTTAGACTGCCTGGTTAAGGATGGCTTCACTGATGGGGTAACACACAAGCAGACACATGGAAACATTGTTATTCACTGCAATTCTACAGTCTATGAAATGAAATTCCACAGAAAGATATTCCCCTGTCCCTGCATGATATCATGATAAAATGTATGTGTGTTTGTGTGAATACTGTAAATGAGTGTTTCCTTATTGTACACGTGTGTGTGTCGTGTGTGTGGGAGTTTGTATGTGCTGTCTCAAGCTCTGTGTGTGTTGTCTGTTTTTGTGTGTGTTTATAGGTGTTTGTGTAGGTGTGAGCAGTGTGAGTGTGAGTGTGTGTTGTCTGTTATGCATGCGTATCTAAGTGTAGGCCTCTATCTGCCAGCACTATGTGTACAGTATGTGTGTGAATAAATAAGCATGTGCCCACATGACGTGTGTGTGTGCACGAGTGTGTGTTTGTGTGTAAGCACAGAGGAATAGGTTCCATCATACTTGGCTGTGAAAATGGCACTTTTTATTAAGAAAATCGTATTTAACGACAACAGTTATTGTTATTATTATTATTGTTATTATTAATATTATCATTATTATTATGAAAAGATATAGGTCCCACCCACATATGAAAACAGACCTAGGGCCGTGTTTAGGCATGACGGGGCCACTCACAGTGGACAGTGAGCCTGCGTAGGATGGACAGTGGGGCCTTTGGCCACCAGGTTGGTGGCCTCACAGCCCAGTAGGGCCTGGTTGTCCTGGGGCAGCACCTCCAGGGGGAGCAGGCTGCTGGACCTCCTAGCCAACCGTGTCCTCCTCCGCAGCTGTGGTGGACAGCACCTCGCCGTTCTGCAACGCAAGCGGCCCTCACTGGGGATGTGTGTGTGTGCGTGGGCATGTGCGCGCGTGTGTGTGTATGTGTGTGTGTGTGTATGTGTGTGTGTGTGTGTGTATGTGTGTGCGTACCTTGGTCACTGCAGGGTGGCCAGTGGGTTTCCTCCGTGGGACTGGCAGAGCAACATCAGCGTTTTACCTGCCTTCACCACGTCACTGACCAGACCTTGGATGACTGGGCCTGGGGAGGAACTGCCCTCAGCAAGGAGGGATGGAGCGATGGAGGGATGGAGGGATGGAGGGATGGAGAGATGGAGAGATGGAGGGATGGAGGGATGGAGAGATGAGCGATGGAGGATGGAGGGATGGAGAGATGGAGGGATGGAGAGATGGAGGGATGGAGGGATGGAGCGATGAGCGATGGAGGGATGGAGGGATGGAGAGATGGAGGGATGGAGGGATGGAGTGTTGGAGGGAAGGAAGAGAGAGAGATATAAAAAATGAGGGGTTGGATATTGAAACGGCGGTGATAGATCGGAGCAGGGAGAGTTGAACAAGCGAGGGAGGACAGAGGGATATAGGATGACAGGAAGACAGAGATAAAAACATGCAGCCAGGAGTGGACCGCCAGCAATTGAGCAGGACGCGTCTCCGCTGGGTGAGACAGGGACGATAAATCGGGAACATTTAACACGACTGCAGGAGACGAAGTCTAGCCTCTGATGAAAGCATTAAGTATTAAGGGGAGCAGCGAGCTGGATCCAGTCCATAAAAGCAAAATAACAGATGTTTAAACAGTAATAAGGCAACGTGAATATGAATAAATTACTGCTCGCCCTGAATAAATATTCGCAGTAAAATAAATTAAGGAAGGACGGCCCTTTGTTATTGCTGCAATCAGTTTGTGAGTGCGGGCGGGTTGGAGAACCCAGGGCCTTGCATGACAAACTGCCACCTCGCTAACAATCTGGCTGTCTGAGAGCGGACGGCACTCGCGCTTTGATTGGTCCGGCGTGCTGAGTAAGACTGCCGCGGTGGTCTGCAGTTCTGCTACATTAGCACTTAGCGTGGAGGGCTGTTGTTTAAAGCAGAGTGGATGGATGGAGGGGAGAGGGAGGATAGGAGAGGATTGGAGAGGAGGAAAGAAAAGAATAGGAGAGGAGGAAACGAGAGAAGAAGAGAGGCATTTCCCAGACAGGCTAGAGATCAAAACAAAACAGGACAACACAAGCAGGTTAGATAGATACAGTCGACAGACAGATAGTTAGATAAAGGCAGCGTTGGGGTTCTGTGAGGGGGTGGAGGTGTCTCGGGGCTGGTTGGGGGGGGGGGGGTATTGGAGCCGGTCATTGACCAGGGTGTTGTGAGCGGGGGCAGGGTTTAATCAGCAGCTGACTCGACCTGGGATTCGCAAGTGGGAGGACTCTCGGACCAAACAATCAATTACTTTCATTGATCTACAAAGTGTTGTGAGACAACAACTACAACACTAGTAAACAATGTCTCGGAAGCCAGACACTGTTCGTTGGACAACAGCAGTCGACACGGTTGCCGTGTCACTGAGACAGATTAACGGTACGCCGGCAGAATCAACATCTCTGTGTGAACTAACGTCACACAGCCCTGTGGACTGTAACCTGACAGGAGCGAGCAGTCACTTGTTGTCATGTCAGTCTCTATCCTCTGGGGGCAGCAGTCTGTTGACCTGAGAAGCGGCTGGACTCGGCCCTGGACTCCCCAGCCCAGCAGGTGTGAGTTGACCCCAGGCAGAATGTTTCTCCCTGGGTTCGAGAGGGACCACAGCATGCCCCGCCTAGACTGACAACCCTGGAGGTGTGTGTGTGGGGGGGGGGGGGGGGGGGGGAGAGAGAAAGGGAGGGAGGGAGAAAGGGAGGGAGAAAGGGAGGAGGGAGGACAGTGGCGGCAGAACGGACTCACAGAACACTCGCATGACCAGCCTGGTCTCCAGGTACTGGGAGATGGCCGGGTTCCTGGCACGGCACGTCAGCTGATTCCCATCATCCGAGCTCAGAGCCTCCACCTGTAGCGTGCGTGCGTGTGTGTGTGTGTGACGTGCGGACGCAGAGAGAGGGGAGGGAGGAAGGGCGATGACAGGAGAGGTGTTTACGCGTTTCTTAAGCGGGATGAGGTCAACACAGTTTCACACTTCCCAGTCTGGCCTCTGACACCTGTCACTTCCATTCTGCTCTCCCATTGGCCAAGAGCTGCAGGCTCTTGGAACTGGTCTACAGTGCCTTCCCCCCCCCCCCCCCCCCCACAGCACAAACACACACATAACATCTGAATAATATAACACTATCATGATGGTTGGCCAAAATAACTCTGAACGAGACTATTAGATTCAATCTTATCCATGCTCAGTCTGATTTACACCTGGAACACACTTGACTCTACACACTGTCCAAGTCAGGATATACACTCCCTGTCTGTCTCCTCTCCATCTCACCCAGCCAATCAGAATACAGGGAGGAGGGCTGTTCCTTCCATTCAAACCCTATTAATACCCGAACGGAATCAATCATCAATAAACGTCTTGGCACAAAACTCTAACAGTCCACCAAACTATTCCACCATATCATCAAATACTTCCTACTTCCTGATTCCTGGACCTGCAGGTTCTAAATCAATATTGCTCGAGAGCCAACCACCTCCACATTGAGCTGAACACATCTATAATAAGCTCCATACTAATGTTATCTCTGGAGGATGACAAGAGGGTATTATCTCTCCAATGTAGGAGGTGAGAAGAGCAGGATGATCCACAGTACCAGGTGAAGTAGATGGAATTTAATCTGTCTAGCAAACTGAAAATGCAATTCGGCATCTATGACACAAGTTCATTCAATTGCAAGGTGCAGAATATCACTGTACAGCGTGCTTTGCACGTGTGGCGATACAGCACTTTCATCAGACACACACACCCCTACGGGCTCCCACACAAGACCACATACACGACACACACACACACACATGCTCTAACACACACACACACACACTGGCTCCCATACATGAACCGAAGACCATCCACATACGTTGCTTGTGCGGTTGTGTTCAGAAGCTTATCGTCTGAGCAGACTCAGTGAACGACTCTGCATCAGTCAACTCCACCCCATCTGAAAGAGAGGGAGAGAGAGAGAGAGAGAGAGAAAGAGAGAGAGAGGGAGAGAGAAGAATGAGAGATAGAGAGATGGAGAGAGAGATATGGAGAGAGAGGGAGAGAGAGAGAGAGAGAGAGAGAGAGAGAGAGAGAGAGAGAGAGAGAGAGAGAGAGAGATATGGAGAGAGAGAGAGAGATATGGAGAGATGGAGAGAGAGAGATATGGAGAGAGAGAGGGGAGAGAGGGAGGAGAGGGAGAGATAGGGGCGAGAGAGAGAGAAACAGAGATAGGGTAACAAGGAATAAGTAGTGTGTGTGCGTGTGTGTGGTGTGAAAGAGCAAAGGGAGAGACAGTGGGGGTAGAAAGAACCAGCATAAAGTGAGAGTACAGAGAGCGAGAGAAGGAGAACAGAGATAGACAGAAGAGAGAGATGATGATTAGCGAAGGGCGTTAGCTACGCCCCCCTACTGTGCGATGCTACCTCCCTCCAAACAACAACAACACACATTAAACAACAAAAATACTAATAATACACCTGGATCAAAAACTCAGAGGCACATGCGCGTTCAACAGAGAAACTGACAAGAAAACAGGGGGGGGGGGGGGGGGGGGGGGGGGGGGGCGTTGAGAAGCCTAGATGCCTTCTGAGTGTGAGAGCTTGTGAGGTACTGATAACCTGGGCTGAGCAGGTCTGCCCTTTAGCACGGTGAGGGGGTGCGATCTGAGGATGAGGAGGATGAAGGTGCTCCTTAGAGGCTCTGATTAATCGTCCCTCTCTCTCATCTCTCTCTCTCTCTCTCCTCTCTCTCTCTCTTCCTCTCTCTCTCCTCTCTCTCTCTCTCTCTCGAAGGACTCCGATGTTCACACTGCTGCTCGGCAACACTGCTGGACAGTTTGTCATGGTGACCTACCCTTGTAGAGGGTGATGTCCGCCTCGGGTCTGGCATCAGGGGCGATGCAGGTGACACTGTATTTCCGTCCCGCCACCCATGGTTTGAAACGTCCACATGGAACTGTGGCTGAGATGGAGGGACTAGCGGGAGAAGAGAAACACAACCGACGCAACGTGTTGTCATGGATTTTCTTTGTTTTTTTGGTCAGAGGTTTAAGGTTTGTTTTAACATTTTGACATTATAACAATAAGAATCTGTTCTTTTGACAAGCACTTTTATTCATGATTAAATCCAACCCCTACAACCTCTCGATCTGCAGTCAAATGCTCCACCACCGCGCCGTACCAACAAGCTTCGTACATGATATGTGAGAAACTTGAAATCTGTTTTTGTCTTTTGGTGTTGATCTGAGAGACCTCTGTCGGTTTCACAATTCACAGTTGAACAGGTCCAGCATATGTAAGTCTCTGATATTCTACCTGAGAGATGGAAGGATCCATTCAGCGGACTCAGGGAGAATACAAATCTGCTTGCTGATGAAACTAGCCACGCAGATGCTAATCTATCTTAGCCAGCTCCAAATGTTCCTTGTCTCAGAACACCGCAGCTGAATACGGACTCACAGGGCTGATCAAAGTAGGCTCCCATTCTCTCTGTAGTCTCCTCCTCTACGCTATCACATATCTGACCACAACTAGAGGAAAAGAGGAAAGTTAGTTTTTATCAAGGGACTGTTTCCTTTTTCTGTGTGTATTTTTTGGCAGTTTGAGAAAAAGAAAAGAACCTTTTGCTGGGAGGAAACTGTTGCTTATCAACAATGGCTTCGAGACGCTGTCAATAACTCTCCACAAATCAATACCCTCATTCCATCACCCTCACTCCCACACAAGAAACTGAAGGAAGGAGGGAAGAAATGAGCAGGGCAAAAGATGAACGCCTGATTGAAGGCGCTGGCAGTGGGAAGCTGAGGAATGGCAGGTTACCTTAGCTGTGAGCCAGGCCACCACAAGCATGAACTCAGCGAGGATGACAGAGGGATGGAGTAGAGAGAGAGAGAGAGAGAGAGAGAGAGAGAGAGAGAGAGAGAGAGAGAGAGAGAGAGAGAGAGAGAGAGAGAGAGAGAGAGAGAGATAGATAGATAGAAAAGGAGGAAAAAGAGGGGTGAGGGTGAGAGGAAAAGAGGAATGAGATGAATCTGAATGAAAAGTGTATGAGGGAGAGGTACAGATTGCTGGAGTGGATCAGCAAATGAAATGAGGAGAGTGACCGCATGGAAAAGAGAGAGAGGTGAAAGAGAGACAGAGAGAGAGAGAGATAGAGAGAGAGAGAGAGAGAGAGAGAGAGAGAGAGAGAGCGAGAGAGAGAGAGAGAGAGAGAGAGAGAGAGAGAGAGAGAGAGATGAGAGAGAGAGAGAGAGAGAGAGAGAGAGAGAGAGAGAGAGAGAGAGACTGAAATGGAGAAATGGGAACGGAGATCAGAAAACATGCACCAGCTATCTTTGTTTATCAGCCTATCATCTCAGGCAGGATCTGTTTTTCATTAAGGACTCATTTCCTCATCTGCTGACAGAAATCCGCTGCTTATAGGAGGATAACAGCCACTCAATCAGTCATTCAGCCAGACAGCCAGTCAGTCAGTTAGCCTGTCAACCAGTCAGTTGCTAGTTAGCCAGTTAGCCAATCAGCCAGTAGGTATATGGGAGTGAACAAGTCAAAGGCTATCTAGCCAGTCAGCCAGTTAGCTAACTAGTCAATCAGTCAGCCAGCTAGCTAGGTAAATGGAGCCAGTTAGCCAGCCAGTCAGTTAACCAACTAGTCACTCACTCAGCGAGCCAACCAATCAGTGAAAGGCCAGACGTTTTTCAGAAAACCAACCAGTTAGTATGGTCCAATGCCAGCCAACCAGCCAGTCAGCTTGCCAGCCAGTTATCCAGTCAGTCAGGGGCCAGTGATGCGTCCAGCAGCTTACAGATGACCACTAGGAGGAGCTGTTGCTGTGTGCAGAGGGACGCTCGCAGGCTGCAGCTGCTATTGAGACAGATGTGATGTGGCTGCAGCTTCAAACTGATTTAAGGAAGCAATTGGATCTGTGTGGACTGTGATGGGTCACCAGGAGCACTGCAGAGGCGCACACCGAAATAATGAGATGCATTTGTTTGTTTTCCCCCCCCCCTCTCCATCCCCTTGACGATGACTGGGCCATGAGTCTATCGACAGCCCCAGCACTCTCAATCTACTCAGGCCCACATGATTCACACAGGGGCGCATCACTTGTTGGGCTCGACGAGTGTCTGGCGGCCCTAACAAATCTCCTAAAATAAGAATAATGATATATTCACAAATGAGGCAGGCAGGTATCTAATTTTTTCCCCCCCTCGCTCTTCCTCACTCCGCTCCTCTCTCTATCTCTCAGTCACTCGATCATACTTCTCTCTTCCAGTCCTGTGCCCCCACCGTCCTCTCCCCTCACCCTCCCTCTCTGCCTCCCTCGCCCTCTGCAGTTGGGCTGCAGAGGGTGGAAGGTGTTCTCCAGTCTGGGTGGGGGGACTGGCAGTCTCAGCTTGTACACAGCACAGCCACTCAGGCAAACCATGTGACCCAAATGAGCCCCCACCTGAGTATAGCCCTACTGCACACACACACACACACAATTTGTGCACACACATGCACACGCCAACAAATTGAACTGCACACCACTACGCCCAGAACCCTCTCACGTGGACGTCAACAACAAAAAGGACGCACATATTAATACAATGTGCAAGTGCGGAAACAGAAAACAGCCCAGTGTTTCGGTACATCATTATTATTAACTCTCTCTCCGTCTGCCTCTCTTTCCCTCTGTCTCTCTCT